>NC_092869.1:36508059-36566292 GCF_032062135.1 Pyxicephalus adspersus
TTTGACAGATGTTAAGCTTTAATGTCAAGATAATTATGTATTCCAGGTAGTTACAAAATATGTCAAGAAAAGATAGTAATGCCCACTAAAGGGAATATAAGCTGTTCAATGGGTAACAATAGGTTCAAAATTGGCTTTACAGAGATCTAGTTGGATTCAAGTCTGACTTAAAGATTTGTCCTCTATAGCTATCAAGGTTATAAATTTACTTTGTGTGCACCAAATGCATTTACAAACACAAATATTACTGTCCTTTGAAAAGTAGCAGAAACATCACCATGCTGCATATAACCTGTGAAGACAGCAAAGAACTCAACTGACCCATCCACTTAAGACTGCCTGCAGAAAAACTACAAGGGGACAGATACAAGACCATGCATCCTGTACAAGTATAGAGATAAATGGTGACTGGTTTTTGTTAAAGGAAGTTCCAGCACGAAGGCAAAGTTTTGGAGTGGAAAACTACACAGAATTGGCAGAATTACACAAAAAAAAAATGATTAAAGTAAGAATATACAGGCATCTTGTATTTTGAGAGTTTTTGCTTATCCCCAAATTCACCTTTGAGCCATCATTGACCGCAGGGTGAATATATTGCCTAAACACCTATTAGGCCATTTACAAGCTATTCTTTACAGTGTTCTTTCATAGTGATAGGTAGAGGATGTCTGAACAATGCAAGAGTGCTAATCTCAGATCAATATCCTTCTTGACCATTAATTATATTTCAAAGAACCTTCAGGTCATTTTTTACAAAACAAATGGAAACAAAAAAGAAAAAACAAAGTTAGTTATTTCATAACATATGGCCTAACACATTATTTAGCCACAAAGTGAAATATTTAGAACTAAGTTAGCATAAAGGCTTGTCTAGATGATAAAATGCAGTAAGCTCTAAGATGCACTCATCCTGCAAAAGATATCTGTTTGAGAGACTTCCAAAATTCTTTCACAAATGCAGATGACCTGTGGTTGACTTCCGAAAACAGTACTGTGCCGTTTCATTGATGTGTTATATTATAGGTAACATTTAAAAACATCCCCTTATTCTGACCCTACACCTAGCAGTTATATTGGGAAATGTATGTCTTTTACCTGGCAACTCTGTGGTTTCCATGAATTTCCATGCTAACTTTTTGGCTTTTCAAAATTAACTAACAAACCAAAACCAATGGTAGTGGATTGCTGTAAATAAAAGTCAACAGTAATTTCTATAAGTGCAAACATAATTGCCAAGTACAATGCTAACATTAAAAAACAATTATGCCAGCTATGGGCATATCCATCACAATCTATTAATGGGAAGCTATAAGATAGCGGACACACTATCCTGCCAATTAAAGTTCCATCCAATATATGTTGGCAATCTTGGCATGTACCAGACTGAACTGTGGGGAATGAAAATGAACAAAACTTAAAGATCACCCAGGATAGATTGAATTGACGTTTGCGTTCAACCAGACCACCATATTGGGTACTTGGTATACTTTGACCATGTGTTTAGAATGCATCCATTAATCAGCTCCAAAAATAAAAGCAGCAAATCCCAACACACTTGGATAACTGAATTAGCATTATACAAGAGCTAAAAGTTCTAATAATATATTGTTATAACGCTTCTTCGATATAGCTAATGCTGTCAGTGTTGCAGACTGGCTGCCTGTGCTTCTTGCTGGTATCTCGTGGAATAAATAGCTTTCTGCTCTGCTGCTTATTAAAATGGTCCTCCGACTGTTCCAGCTTTATTTTTATCTCTCGTTCCCTAGGATTAATATTAGAATCTCAGCTGGTTCTTTGGAACAATCCATTTTAGCCGAGACTGTTTCTCTCATTCTTCAGTACTGACTTAAAATTGCTTCTTTGTTGTGGAACTCATTCAGTCTTTTCTTCTTTTTTTTCCCCTCTATTTAACCGGCAAGCCATCTCTGAAATGCATTTACTATAATGCTTCAGTGGATATCATGAGGGTATTAACTACATCGGTTCAGAAGTTTTGGTAAATGTCAAGTGATGGAGTTTTTTTCATCTCCATTGACTTTAAAGTGTTTGTTTACCTAAACTTAAACCTGCGAGCTTTGGGTAAAACAGAGTCTGATTGGCTCCTGAGTGCTGCTGTGAAATAACAGAAGACCAATATGATCATATCAGGACCTCACAATGTGTACATATGTTAAATATGTTAATAAAGACTTTGACCCGCATTAAACAGGATGCAGGAGGAATGGCACTACTGCAGGTTTTTTGTACACACACCTAAAGAGAAAATACTGCATTTTTGGCAGGCACCTAAACCTGCAAAAAAAAAAAAATCCAACAACTCCTATCAATCCATATTTATGATGGAAGCCCAATTGGCAAACTGGAGTAATCAAGATATAATAATGGGCAGGCAAGCTTCAGTGATTGTTCTGGTTAGACAAAAGCAGAACTGTATGTCTATATGTCTGATTATCCATTTGTGTTCCTCATGTATGGCCAGCTTTAAAATTAAAACCAAAAGCCAAAAAAAAAAAAAAAAAAGAGCAGAGACCATTACAAATAACCATGATGATAAATGATCTAATGTGACAAAAAAGAAAATTAGTTGCTCGGTGTCCCAGAACTTCATGGCAAGTCCCACCCATGACAAACAAGCGGAGGTAAAATGCATAATTCAACAACCTTAAATATACTTTGTAATTCATTACTTGGAGACTCGACATTTACATTTATCATCATAGACTGTAAATTACACTGTTATGACATATGCAGTCTGTATTGTGGAATAACATGGCGCTGTATATACTGTGTGTGACGCCAGTAACAGTATAACATTAACAAGATATTAGTCACAGCCCGGAGTGTACAGTAAAGCAATACAAGGCTGATTTTTTTTAAAAGCAGCAAAGCAAAAAAAATCAAATAGAACCCAGGAACCAATCAAAATGCAAAGCTTATTTTCCAACTTGCACTGCAAAAAGGAAACATGAACAATGATTCCTACAGGCAATACCTCTTGTGCTTTAGCCCCATTTCTACAGACACAGAGTCACTTTTCAGACTACAGTATGTTTGCAGCAAAATCAGACTATGTGTTATATCCTTTATGAAGCAGTCATAAAATGTTAAAATCAACTTACAGTGTACAATTTTTTTTTTAAATCCCTGATATTTTTATTTGGGTTGTGTGACTTAGGGAGAATTTCTTTTACTTCTTGTCTTACGACAGAACAGCACATGAGAAGAAACCTCAGCTATTATACCTGTCAAGTGTTCCCAATGAAATATTTACCTTCTATGACTCTTCCATTGGTAACTTAACATTTTGAATTTTTAATTACTCTGAGCCCTGGTGATAAAAGTCATTAGGACAAGGAAAAGGGGTTGCGTCACCCCAATGTGGCGACAAACAGTAAAAACCTGATTAGGGTTCTAACAGATTTAACAGGTACTTTCTGTACATCCAAAGGAATAACACTGGGAAATTGAAATGCATTGCAGAAATGTATATAGACCTAAATAGATATATATAGACTTAAACTTAAAAACCCAAATGAAACTTTGCCTTAAAGAATAAAAACAAAAAGAATAATAACAAAAGGTGTTTAAAGTTTTACAATTTCTTTTCTTTCTGTGGGACCTTTCCTTTTTTGTGGTCTCAGCAGAAGTCTAAAACAATCCCTGTCGCATTGGATCCAAAATTCTGCAATCAAAAGCACACATTTCCTGCTGATTGGTGAACTCTTTGTAGACCTATTTGTAGAGGGACCACTGCTTCCACATGGAGAAGGAGGTCCCACCCTGCAGCATGTTAGCAGGGAGCAAGCAATTGACACACCTGGATTCTACCCAACCACCTCCCCCCTACCTTTCCAGATTCAAACTAAAATCTAAATTGGGAGTTTACAAAAATAAGTAGTAGGCTACTTAACAGATTTTCATCGCCCCAGTATTGTCCCATTACAGTACAAAGGTGGCTGGTCCAGCAAGCTGCATAGGAAACCATTAACACCATTTCTCCATCCCCCACCCCTTACTCTCCACTAGCAGAGCCAGAATGACATAATATCACTATCACAGTCAAGCAGACCGTCTCCTTTCGGTAAAAACACAATAGCTATGATTGCTACATTTCTCCCATCTGTGGATCCCATTGTAAGTCACCCTCCTGTGCCAGGGGAAGAGAACATAACACAAACATGATGTGTAATATCACACAGCTGCATCCTGAAACACAGTCCCAGGTGTTCTTAGCATATGTGAAATAAAGACCTGAAATCAAGATTTTCAAATGGAGTAGAACACTAGAATCCATTTTATTGAGATAGATCACTTCTAAACGCGCCCAATTGGCAATTGGTTAGAATCTTCACCATGTACCCATACCATTTCACATTGTGGGTTTTGGAAATATATTTTTGCCACTGTGGTTCCTATCATGTCCTGAAATAAGGGGTCAACAGGAGGAACTACAGAGGCCAGCAGGGGAACGTGCTTTTCTATCCATCACAGACGTCAATTAGAATCAACGTACTGATCAAAGTTTTTGCAAACTGGCAGCAGGACAGGTATATCCTGTAAGTTCTTACTCCTACAGTATTTATTATGGTACAGCAGGGGATAGACGGACTTATTCTTTATATAATTAAGGTAAATAGTGGTATCACCATCGCCAGCTCAATGAGTTGGCAATGAAATAGCAATGCACAGGAAAGTCAATCAAGAAGCAATCTGGGCCATAACTCAAATATAGAGCCAACAAGATGAACATCTTGGGACATGGAATATAAGCAAATGAAATCAAGGTGCAGAAAACCCAGAATGTTCAATGTACAATTTTCAATGGATGTTTGGATGCTTTGTACTTCTATATAAACCAGTATTTTATTCCCTAATCTGCAGAGCAAAAGAGGCTCCTTGTAATTTCTCCCCATACTCCCCTATCAATTCCATCGAGTTACTGGGACTGAAGATAGCCAATCCTCGGTACAATGCACATTTCTAAAACCCAGACTTTTTCCACCCCTATGTGACAAGGCTGGGCCAAGCAGAAATATTACATGTGGTGTCAAAGGCTTCTACTAAAGACACCATGTGCGACTCAGTTTTAACTATCTTTATACATTAGAGCTGAAATTGTCAGGCATGGCCTTATGACCTGTGAGGCTTGTAAAACTGCACAGGGCGGCAGTACAATTTACAACTGGTGCTTTTTACTAGCTGAAAAACAACTATACTAGAACAATAGAAAACCTGAAAGGGGAACAAGCAACTGATGATAGCTGATTTACTGGCATCAGCTTCAATAATTAAGGGCATCGTTTTTAAACCAGTCAAGAACACCAATGTAATTCTCTCCTAAAAATACTACGGCTATCCAGCTGACGCCCCTTACTTTTGTACTACAGGGGGCATTAAAGTGGTATGGCAATGCCACAACAGATACTCCCATAGTGGGCTGTACTGGTTGCAAAAAGGCCCATCCACTGCATGTAATACCATTCGACTCTTGAAATTGGGCTCTTGGTAAACTGTAACCGCACTAGAAATTGATCATCCATATAGATGGTATGCTAGTAAAACAAAATCATTTTTGGAAGTAAAAAGTACTTATAAAGAAAGGTTTTACCACTGTCTGAGAATTTGTCTTGGTGGCCATTGACACTGGGACTAAACTGGAGATGAAAATAAATAATTATTTTATATTCCCAGAAAAGGAATTCAGGGGATGGGGAGTTCCAGTGACAGATGTATGACATGGTATTTCCCTCACTTCTCACTACAAGAGTGTATCTCATCTATCATATCCTGTCATGTCTTTAGGAAGTTATAGGGAATCTTCCTATTAGGCAAACACTGGCAGCAAAAATGTACCTGATGGGGTTTTAAATATCTTCTTTCCATCCAGAATGAAACAGAACATTTGGAGAAAACATTTTTTTGCATTTGCAACAGTGCTGTTCAACAAACAATTACTATACTTTTTTGTCACCATTTTATATTCTTTGTTGCATCTCCCTGCTGCTTATCTGCTGCAGACTTCCCGTCTACATGTCCTCCAGCAATGGCTGCATTGCATTTCTCTGGACTGGTTTCCTGGCAGTGACAACAGGGGACAATGCACATAATCTGTATTAGAACTGTCACTTGTAGACTTCATAGGTCCCCAATGTGACAACAAAGGAGAACAAATGTGTAACAGGAACAAAGCACTGTCACTAACAATGACAAGGCCGTTAAAGGGGAACTATACATTAAGAATGACAAATTGTGAGTAGCCATTTGTTATAATTACAGAAGGGAGAAGGGATGCCCTCTTACAATAAAACATACCGATCCACCTGATGACAATCTTCTTAAATGTACACCTAAAACCTCACAAGCATATGCACTGAATTTTTGCCATTCCAGCCTGGCTAATCAAGGTGGCTGAAGACCCAAAGCCAGAAGATTACTTAATAAATATACTGGGAGGATTACCTGTCCCTTCTGCATAACACAACAGGCTCGCTCACTATTTTTTTTTTTAATGTTCAGTTCCATTTTAACGGTGGGATCAGCAGTCATTATTTTAATGACAGGGACAGATTAAAAAAAGAACATTACTTTTAAAACAAAATTATGGGTTTTAAAGCTTATATGAGATTTCAGTTGAAAGACAGGCATAAAAATAAAGAAAAAAAATAGGATTCTCATTTTGCTCAAGCCTAGAGGAACATTGTCCTTTAGGGTTCACAGACACCGCTGAAGGGATAATAAAGGCACGACTTGTTTTAGGCAAAGTGCAGATGTGCGGTTCACCACTTTTCCCCTAACCGCATAGGTGCCTGAATTAGGAGAAGAATGAGAGGATAAAATATCTTTTCTTGCATGCATCTACCAGTGGTATGGTTGTTGCAGATACTGCATTTAGCATCTCAATAACCTTGAAAGCAATCAACAGCAGGATGGCTTCCATAGATAAATATGAATGCCTTTCAACCCCAATGCAAGTGCTTGCAAAAGCTTGAAAATGTTCTGAAGGACAGGAAGTGATCCATGATCCTCTACAACATGGGGCAAAGAACTGAACTGCATACCTTTGCTACAGCTTTTCATCCAACGCTCCTAAATTCATATCACTACCACCTCCTCACTGCTCCCTGGGCACATATCGGTTGACATTGAGCGCCTAGGAGCGAACGCCTACAGAAAAACAGAACTGCTTCTGGATCCAAATGAAGACTTACAGGAAAAAAAACTGTAATTAGCAGCAAGTAACATGTACATCCATCTTTTCTAGCAGGTTAGTTATTATCAGCAAAATAATCTGAAGCAAAGATGCCATAATAAGTATAAAAAACCAATATGTTATTTCCAGAAGAGACCAGAGAAAGACTAGAACCATACTTGGTTACCATAGAAACAGCAAAAGCTAAAAAGAAATCTTTAAAGATTCTTGCAGGGAAAAACATGTAGAACTTAAGGCATAACACTGTATTCCCCATTATGAGAAAAACGATAAATATTCTATGCAGAAATCTGTGCATTACCTCAATGTAAAGATATCACAATGATGAGAAAGATTCTAGATAAATGGTTCACCATGACATAGATACTAGCATTATTTACTGTTTCAAGAACAATATTTTAATTAGATATACCAGTGAAAACTATTGCAAATGAGTGGAAGATACATTTTACTTGTAGTCAATTGAATGGATCAATATAAATTAATTGTAACATTGAACGAAAATACAATTGCAACTGTATGCCTAGCATAATGTGTCCACTGTTGGTTTTAGGCATCTAATCCAGAAGAAACTGAATGCACTTAGGTTAAAGCGATCCTAAACTCAGAATTTTCACTTTACATAAAAGGGTGGACAACCCTTTAATGTAAAGTAAAAATGTTGTCATTAGCGATCGAAAAATAGGGGGCGGTGCAACACCCTTTTTTTTTTTTTTTTTTTTTTTAAGGGGGTGCATCACAGCCCCCTTATTTTCGATCGCCAATGAATGGGAGCGCAAAGTCTCCCGGGATACCTACGTCATGCTTCCTGGGAGGCTCTTGGATGCTCCTTCTGAGCGTGCTCGAGCATTTCGGGCATTGCACAGAAGGAGACTTTTCGTGCATTTTTTCCAAACTAAGGGAAGAAGAACCTGGAAAAAAAGATGATGGCGAAGATGGCGGCGCCTAGAGTGCTAGCCAGAAGACGGGTGCCGGGACAACGTGGGACTGAATGGAAGAGACTTTCAGATGGATCGGACTACCCTACGGGATTGAAGGCAAGTGTATTTTGGGGAATTTTGTGTTTAGTTCCTTTTTAAATCAGAAGGAACAGCAGTTCCTATTTGGCTCATGGTGGTCAATACCTTGCCAGGCACTCGGCAGCCTAAATGGTTCTTATGCTTGTTCTTAAGGAACCAATATTTAAAGATTTGACTGCGGGTAGTACATAGGAGCGCAATACTACCTCCATTCACTGGCTTTGGGCATGAGGAAGCGGTAACCACACTGAAAACTCACCGCCGTCTGAACACACGATTCTGAATTCTCTTTGATCCAACATAAACATTCATTTCTTTTCCCTTTTTCTTATTTAATGTGTAAATTTCTATAATATGAGTTGACCTTGTTGTATGAGTCTATAAAGTTTATCTCTAACCAAAGTTCTGGATAGAGTTGGAAGGAATAGGAGCCGCTATCAGATTTTAGTGTTTTGGTCCACGCTATAGAGAGAGTCACCCTCTCTATTTGACACTGGAATAGAAAGCGATAGAAAATCAAACATTTTATGGCGACCACAAAAAAAAACATTTTCTGCTTAAAGTTGTCACTAAGACGCAGTGCACTAAAACACACACGCACCAGGACATCCCAACACAATGCATGGTTGGGATAAAAGTACCCTCTAGTGCGTGTGTTGCCTCAAAAATGAATGGCATCTGGCACTTTACTCACTTGCATTACGGCCCAGCAATAGTGAACTGGTCCTTTTAGGAGGGGACTCCTCACATTAAAGAGGAGTCTCAAATTCCGGGTTTTGCTTCCTAGTGCAGGAAATCTCTCTATGAGGACCCCCAACCAAAGAATAAAAAAAAAACCTGAAGGGTACGTATGACCAAAAAAAGTCTTGGCTACAGATGTTGACATTCGCATAACAGTTATGTTTGTTTGTAGTTCATTCTATTCAGCTTTATGGACTTGACAGTCCAGTTAAAAGTAATACGACAACTCATCCTGATGTGTGCACCTTTTCATGTACCAATCATTTGTACAGTACAAAACAGATATAATCACACCAATAAGAACAGACTTTTATATGTATGTAAAACAATCAGAACACAATTCTTCTAATGACTAAACAAGCTGACATTTCCACGGCATCATCCTCCCTGTAATCCGGTGTGTGAAGTGTCATGGGCGGAAAATCCAATGTGTTTTACTAGAGTTTGTGTCAAACTTGATCTGTATGTAATTATGGCTGCAGGTACTTGTGGGCCGAAACAATAGAACCCTGCTGCTTTCTGTTGGCTGTTACACCACTTTCTCTAATCAGTTACAAAACAATGAGCTGCATTATTCAAAAACTACACAATAAAGCAATCATGAAGGACAAGGACCAATCAGAAGTAACAATATGTTGCCAAGTCAGCTGAAGATCCGGAAAAAAGTTAACAAAGATATTTAAATTTCATTGACCATATAAAATCCATCCAAATTGTAAAAAAAATAAGGCCATTTCTGACGTTGAAGCCATAGGGTCTAGATAAAACTAAATGCCGCCACTATATTAAACAAAAAGTAGCATTTTCAGAATGAGAGATCAACAACAGCAGCTCCCCATTATCAATTTAATAGAGTTTGTCTTTAAGGGCATCTAAATTATTTTTTTAAATGTATGCATATTATATTTGGTTTGAGTGTGGAGGGGTAAAAATCCTTTTCAGGTATTTATTCCTCCCCGTGACAATCATCACCGAGACAAACTGTAATGAAAAATCCAAAATCTTATGGCTGTCACCATAAAGGGATAAAGGGTAACACTTTCAACATTTATGTTCCATTTATACTTCTTTTACATAATTCTAATCATTTTATGTTGGGTCTCAAATAAGGGGGAATCTCCCAAAAAAATCAAGGGTTCTGTTCTGATTGTACATACACTTGAAAATAGGGTTGAATATATGAGTACATAATCCAAGAACAAGCTATTCCAGTTACAGAGCCAGGGAACGTGGATTTCCAGACAACATGGAAAGCCTTCCAAAAATGTATGCATTGCTTTATCAATTTGGACTCCAAGCACATGAAAACCAGCCAGGACACCTTGAAAGTTTGGAAGGCCTTCAAGGTTATAATAAAGTGGAACTCCAGATATTTTAACTCACCATCCACCACAATTTTTTTCTTAACACAGAACCAGTTGCTTATGCAAGCTTCCAGTAAATCCACAGCAGCAATCAGGCTTTCTTCTTGGCCTGATCAGGGCTTATGTAATGGCATGTAAGCATCACAGGCTGAACTCCGACTAAAACTGGCAAAATACTATGATTGTCATCCTACAAGAGGAACTCTGGTCCTGCACCAAAAATGGATAACAGGAGAAAAAAAAACTTTTTTGTTGCCTTGGTACTCAATGGTGGGATGACAAAAACAGAGACAGCAAGAGTATAGAAAAGTTGAAACCTCGGTCAACTTTTTGTTTTTGTCTTGGCCACAATTTGAAGACTGCTAACCTCACTTCCAGTTTACATGGGGAGTACATGAAATAGGGCGTGAATTCCACAAAGAACACATGAACAATAAAAAGTTTTAGAGCTTGTGGCAATTAGGTATATTTTATGTTTCAGTACGTTGGGTTAGGGCACCTTAATAATTCAATGGGCTATCCAATGGAACATATAATGAAGCCCATTGGCAGGGTGCCACTAAAAATGACTATCAACCCAGCGCACACCACCATGACTTCCACATAGATCTAATGCTCACATTTGTGCAGAGAAACACATGCATTAATGTAACACAAGCAGGAACAGGCTCTTACAATACAGTCAGAATTTTAAGTCATCTCTGGCTGCAGTGTGTAGGTTACCCTTCACTTCAAGGCACCCTTAGATTTAATAAAACTGAAATACACAGAACCATCTAAAGCCAAGTGAGCCTATGCATTACATACTTTTTGTTCGATGGAGAGGAACTGTATAATGTTAACAGGTATGACTGGCTTAACAGCAAATATACACCAGCACCCAGACCATCAGTGGACCATTAACAATGGCTAAAGCCCAGTCTAACCACAAAGCCTTGGCCCCTGAACCATAGATCTAAAAGGATAGCATCACATCATTGTATAATTTTAATTACAGTTACAGGAATGTGAAACTGAAAATTACTACCATAAAAACCTTTATCTAAAATGACTGGTCAAAAAAAAAAAACATGTTGAGCATGGGAACCTTACTATATATGCAAAGGACTTGTATAAACGAAAAGCCTAAAATTTCATGTTGGCCAAAGCGAATTCTTGTTTTATTTAGCAACTGATTTGCTTCTAGGAGACATTTTTGCAATTAACAATACATATTGTTGGCTTCCTTTCCATACATTAAGTGGACAAGCAGCACCAATCAATGTTCAGCACCAGACTTGGACTAATGAGGCAGTGGGACAACTTAAAAACAAATACGCAACAATTAAAAAATGATGTCAACAGACAAATCAGGATCATCCAACTTTATTGCATCACACCTAACTTTTTAAGGTTTGTGTTCAAATTAGAAGAATGGAAAATACATTAAAAATGGCCTAGCCTAGTGCCCTGGCAATATGGCCTTACCAAAAAAAAAAAATACACGCTTTCCAAAAGAAACGCAATACAGCCACCCCAAAAAAAATATCCATTCAACACAAAGTTCACAAGTAAGCCTAAAAATCATCTGAAGGATTCCACTACAGCACCCAACGATCCGAAATAACAACTAAGAATAAGTACACCCGCTTGACCAAGCTTATCTACGACCTCAATCATTTTGACAAATATATTCCTATTACAAGAAATCAAACTGTTGAATATATTGTTTCACAAATATTCCCTGGAGTCATAAAATAATCAAAAGGAATGTTGGGTCAGACCTAATTAAAACAAAACCCCAACAGAGAAGAACACATACTACCCACAGCTGTCACAAAGGTCACCGTCATTCCCTATTATTTTAATGACAAGACATTTGTATCTCTCAGTCCGGGATCTTTTATCTGAGTGTAGGAGATCTGGAGGGCTGCAATACTAAACTTGTACCAAACATACAGTTAGGAGATTAAATTAAAGCTTCCAGAAAGTTACCGATCACAAACTAAATAAAAAATGAATACTTTATTGTACACTATTATTAATATTATTAAACAGAATTTACACTGTACATTGAATAAGCATTGCAAATGACAGACAATGAAACAGGAGGAGCAGACCCTTCCACGAAGAGCTTACAATGTATTAATGGGGATCCATCAGCTTTTATAGGCAAAGGGATTTTCAGAATAGCTCAGCTCACCCAAGTCAATCACAGTGCCCAGTGCAGCTTCCATCACAGCAATTCTGAGACTTTCTGGCATCTATATCCTTCAGTTACAAGTAGCAGGCCTATGCAGCTTGTACATGGACATTTAACACACACACCATCCTGCTTTTATTTTATAGCATCTTGTATTTGCAAGCCAAGCAAAGAGGATAACAGAATAAAAGGATTCTGGAAATCTCCCATCAGCTGGACGTTGCAGTGTCCTTCATTGGCGAGCATTGTGCAGAAATCTCTGCAATGCATGGAGAGATCTGTCATTGTACAGATAGCAGCAGCAATGCATGTACTGCACTGATCTGATTGATATATTACACATTCCTATGTAATGTACAGCGCTGCGTCATATGTTGGCGCTATATAAATCCTGATTAATATTAATAATAATAAATATACTCACACACAGATTGCAAGGAGGAATGCAATACAAAATGATAAATCATTATTCTACATATAGAGCAACACACACAATGCAGATCAGCGTGCAGCCATATTCCATAGCACCCAGCAGATCTTACCGGCATCATGTTTGCAGCAGAGGTTTGGGGCTAATCCGGATGACAGATGGGGGGTGCCCGGTGTATGGGCTCTGTCCCCCCCGCCCTGGCTCTCCTGCACTCACTTCCAGAGATTGATTGGGGAAATCCGAACGCGAAATGGCTGCGAATACTCAGGACAGGCCTCTCCTCCTGTCTCCTCCTCCCTCCTTGGCAGCTGATGATGGTGGGGGGGGAAAGGTACAACGGCTGCGGCCACAGGTTGGGAAGAAGGATGCGGCTGTGATGGGAGGAGTCGGGGCGTGTCCTGACTCTGGGAAAGGCGGAGACTGTGCGGGAAGGTGGGCGGGGCTCAGGTAGAGCAGAGATTGATTGACAGGTCTATCTAGCCTGCTTTTAGCGCTTGTCAGGTCCGGCGTGACGTCAGAGGCGAGCAATGTAGGGAATGCGGAATTGGGAGCAGCGCCCAGCTCAGGTGGAGGATGGCAGCAGGACATGTGTCAGGGATGACAGGCAACTGTGTGCTGTCATTGGATTTCCTGACACATACTCATATAAATGTACACAATGACTATTTCTGGATTGTTACCTTCCTTGAAGACAAATCCCTTTTTATAGGTACAATTTGTACCCTGCTGATACCGCCATGGAGATTCTTGTTTTGCACTTTCTGTAATAAGGTGACAACGCTCTGTTGCTATCACCCAAATATTATTATTCTTATTACTAAACAGGATTTATATAGCGCCAACATATTACGCAGCGCTGTACAATAAATAGGTGTTGCAAATGACAGACGAATACAGACAGTGATACAGGAGGAGAGGACCCTGCCCCGAAGAGCTTACAATCTAGTAGGTGGGGGAAGTCTCACACAATAGGAGGGGAGATATGTAGTGATGGGAAGTGACAGCTTCAAAAGACAGAAGAAGGAGGGTAGGCAAGATTGAAAAGATGGGTTTTGAGCGCTCTTTTAAATGAGCAGAAATTAGGAGCAAGCCGAATAGGACGAGGAAGACCATTCCAGAGAATTGGGGCAGCTCTAGAGAAGGCTTAGAGCCGTGCATGTGATGAGGTTATGAGTGAGGAAGCCATTATTAAGTCGGAGGAGCGGAAAGAGCGGCTGGGGGAGTATTTTTTTTACCAGGTCAGAAATGTAAGTGGGACAATAACTGGAGGGATTTGAAGGCAAAGCACAGGAGCTTAAATTTGATTCTAAGGTGAACTGGAAGCCAGTGTAGAGATCTGCAAAGAGAGGCAGCAGAAGAGGAGCGGAGGGAAGGATGGATGAGTCTGGCTGCAGCATTCATGATAGATTGTAGAGGAGAGAGTCGGGTTAATAGAATACCAGAGAGGAGGAGGTTACAGTAGTCCAGACTGGAGATGATAAGAGCATGTACAAGGAGTTTGGTGGTCTCAGGGGACAGGTAGGGGCAGATTTGGGAGATATTGCATAGATGAAAGTGACAGGACCTGGAAATGTTCTTAATATGGGAGCTAAATGACACGTCAGAGTCAAAGGTGACACCAAGACAACGTGCCTGAGGGGAGGGACAAATACCAGTGTTGTTAACAGTTAGAAATACTTTGCTGTTGTCACATGTGTTCCTTGTGGAAACTTCACGTGTTAGTGCTCATGGCACAAATTTTCAAGGAGCAACAAAGCTTTTGAAAACTGACAGACACGATCAAAAAAAAAAATGGTTCCCAACCTCTCCCAATCAGTTAAATAGACTTGGAAACATGGGGGAGAATGCTGTGGCTGGTCATGAGTCTGAAAGTTTTTTTTTACTTGTCCAATAGTTTGATGGGTGGCACAGAATTATGGCCTTTTTGATGACTGTTGACCACTGCAACTGCAATACCAGGTATGCTCATTGTTCCATGCCCCCTTACCATTACAAGCATCCATCTTGAGTTAGCTTTGGTGTTAGTGCTAACCAGGACGAATGATGTTATTGCCACTATCACCAGGCATGACATTGCTCAAGCTGCCACACAAAGGAGATCATATGATATCTGAACCTGGGGGTGCCACTCCATTCCAGCAATAAGGGTGGGTGCACCTTTCAGGGAGGCTGTGCTTTTTTGAAGGCAAAGGCTCTATAGGCAGGTGGAATCACTTGTTCTACCATACCCAGAGGTAATGAGTATGGGACAAGACCCTCTTTCGACCCATTAGTATCATTGGTATAGTCAGACCATTCAGCTAGACAGTTTAGATCCCTGACTGTAGAATAGAGGGTTCAATACATGAAAGTATAACGTCTCTTGTCCCGACACGTTTCGCCCTTGTCAGCTTCCTCAGGGGATGTATAGAGATCGTTAGGAGATAAGTATGAGTTATTTGACCCCAAATATATATCAGGGATGGTAGATGAGTAAAGCTAATGGTTAAAAACACTCTTCCTTCAGAATAGGAATTCACATGGGACAGTCAGGTCATGCACATATATCCAACTATTTACAAATTCCTATGACCAGCTTAAAGCTCACCATACCCAATATAATGTGTCAGTAAAATCAACTTTAGTTTTACCAATATGAGAACCTACCCAAATAATCTGTATCCAATCAGGCCAGCCCTTAAGCTATGTACAGTCAGATTGTAACATATGCGGTGAGCTGTAGGATGTGTGACATGGTTTGAGACACTTCTGAAATAGGCATGATCCACCCATATCAGTATTGGAAAGCCAGCAATCCTAATCTAGAGGTGGATCTGCCATTTGTGCAAAGGTGGAAGTTCCTTCAAGTACTTAGGGGCCCATATTTATTGGACATGGGACAAATGGGTGCTGATATTGTTCCCCTTGCCATTGCCTTTAGGATGTGTGACATTGGTTTGAGACACTTCTGAGATCATGTAGAAATCAATAATGAGGGAGTTGACCTTCTTCTGACTTGCATGTGGTCTTCTTAAACTTTGGCATTCCTTCAAATGCAAACAACAGCCATTTGACTATGAAATTTGGGAGCAATATTTATAAAGAAACAGAAGCCATTATTAGTACATGTAACTGTGGTGGACGTAGCCAGCAGTGGGCTGACCTGATTGACTTGGGCCCTCACTAAGCTGATTTGGGACCCCAGTGGAGGCCCTTCTGCAGTGGCACACTTTGCACCCCCCTTTGTCCTCCCCTAATATGAATTATTGTTGGGTATTCAGTATTAGAAATAAATTGCACTAAAGATTTTGACATTCAGAATACCAACTTATCTATTTCATTTGTTAGCTTTTTTTTTTACAGCTAATGGATTTAAGGCCATGATGTGTACCACAAGCAATTGGGTCTCCGATTCTAATTAAACTGGAACCAAACCTTACAATTAAAAAAAAATGTGAGCAGGCGGGGTTATTATTGCAGTAATTACAGTTTAGGTTTCTTCTGTAATACAATTGACTGTTCACAATTTTTTAACTAAACTCACCTCCCGTCACCCCTTCATCAGTTCTGACATCTTCTCCTGGTCCACTTCCAGGTTTGGGATCTTTGTCCATCTTGATTTTATTTTGCAGGGTAACCACTACATCACAGTCAAAAAACCCCACATATTACTTAAATGCAGAAAAGGGAAACAAGAAAAGTTTCCTAATGGTGAGAAAATATAAGAAGTGGTGAGAAAATGGTGAGAAATGGTGGGAAAAAATAAGAAGTTCTATTTCTCCGGCTTTATTTACCTGTTCCTTTCTAATCCTGAGTATTTAAAATAAAAAATGTCAGCATTCTAAAATAGGTAGAGCAACACAATCTGCTAATTAGTTGATACTACGCCAGTTCTAATTCTTTTTATATTAGTCATATGGTACAGTTGCAGTGTGACCAGTTGTTAATTGTTCATTTCGTACTTGTTTTTCCTGCGGTATGAGAGCGACAAGAAAAAAATTGCCTAATAAATGCTTGTGTTTCAGAAAGGGTATACCCTGTAGCTGTGTACCTGTTATAATTTTACAGTTCATGCAATCCATAATAATGTGTCATAGAGGCTGCCATGTGTAATCCAGAGTTCTATGCAGGTCTTTAAATAGAACCTGTGTTTTGACAATGCAGGTAAAAGCGAGAGGTTGACGTAAACTCTATTCTCACCTGATACACATATCCATCTTTTATTTACTCATTCACAGCGTTCTTTGGCTAATAGAACCTGTAAGAGGAAGGACTTTAGGCTCCAGGATGGAGCTTACACAGGACTTCCTCTTTTAGCACAGGGCCAAAGGCTCTTTTCCTGTAGCCATGTGATAGCTCAGAGTACCTAATACATTTTGGAGTTTGTAAGTACCAGACGTTCTTTAAAGCCCAATGCTGCAGTGGAAGTTTAAAGAGAAGGTGAATGTGACAGACAAAAAACAAATGGTGTTAAATTCTATCCTACCTCTCATAACAAAGTTCAAAGTAAAGCTAATCTGCCAGCCCTTTCAATAGTGAAAAAATGGACAAACAACAAAAAAGAGGGCTTTTAGGCATACAAACAATATATTTTATAAAAATATAGGTTCACAGAGTGAACTAAATGTATACAGATAGTCCGCAGGTTACATACGAGATAGGGACTACAGGTTTGTTCTTAGGTTGAATTTGTATGTAGGTCAGAACAGGTACATTATTTTAATAAATGAGTCTAGGACAGTTGTTTGTCTCAACATATTTGTAGGCAGCGGTGTGTCAGCTACTGGACAAAATACCCACTGTTAATCACAAACAAAGCAAGACAGAAAATTTTTTTATAGAGCTTAGACATTCATTAAATTCTGGAGCAAGCTGTGCTTTGATTTCCAAAAAGAAACAACTGCAGAGTTTGTCTTGATCATTAACGAGTTACAAGATGTTGCAGAAAAGCTCAGTCCTTAAGATCACCCACAACCTCAGCTGTTTAGGAAAAGATTTCTTCTGCGAGTCATGCAAGTCGCCCCCCTGCCCCCATCAAGCCTCTGTCCTGCACACGAGGGAGCAGGGAAGCCCCGTTCGTATCTAGGAGTCGTTTGTATGTCGGATTTCCTTAAAGCGTACCGAAACTCAGAAATTTAACTTTACATAAATGGATAGACAACCCTTTTATGTAAGGTAAAAATTCTGTTTGTCTGTATTTTAAGTGCAACAAAAAAAAAAAAAGGGCGCAGCACCGCCACCTAAAGAATGGGAGCTCAAAGCCTCCCTGGATACCTACGTCACCCATCCTTGGAGGCTCTAGCGTGCTCCTTCTGCACATGTCTGAGCATCTCGGGATTGAAGGTAAGTGAATTTTTTTTTTTGTTTTAGGCATTTTAGTTACTCTTTAACTCGGGGACTACCTTTACATACAAATAAAGGTAACAACAAGTATTACATGTAAAGCATAGTTTGGGCTGATGATAGACACTATACACTATAGAATAGTGTTAACCCGTGAGATAACGCTCTCTCATTCACAGTAGACAGTCTCAGAATACACGCAAATAATCTAAGTTGTTTAGGGACTTTCAACGCCTTTCGCCTTTATTAAGTTTCTTCAGGGGTACATATGACGTGCGATGTGATAGCTAAATTAATAGGAACCAAGTATTCACGGGTTAACTTGCTACAATCAAAAGAATAAGAATAGTTTATGACTAAAAAGGTAAACTGTGACAATTGAAGTCATTTTTTTCACAAATTCACTTTAAATTTCAACTGAATTTTCGGCTTAAATTATCCAAAAGCAATCCAGGAGCCTAAAAACAAAAGGTGTGTCTTGCAGTTTGTTTACCTTCATAAGCAGCCACAGTCTGCAAAAGCCTTGCATGCTAAAGAGGACCTTGCTGTCTGTGTGAAGCCAATGGTCTCTCTGCAGAGATCTGACATTTGCCCTCCTAAATTAGGGCTAAAGCTTGCCAATTAGTGGTGAGCATGAGCTTTGCTGACTGGAGACTTTTAAAAAAAAGTCAGGACCTCTGACATGACCAAGTATATAATTCTCCCCTGTTGGGCTATAAACTATGTTGCTGAATGTTTAAATAAACTTTCTGCATGGTGTTTATTGTGGTTTGTTTGGTATTCATTTTTTACTGGCATCCAAATTAATTTACAGTCATAAAAAAAGCACAGAAAAACACACAGATCTGAATGTGCCACATTTTCCAAAATTAGTGGCAGCTGGTGCGGCTCCATTTCCATCTGACTTCTGTGTTGTTGGTGGGACCTTGGTTTCCACACTTACATTGCAGGACTACTGGTCCTGTATTGTAGAGCATTATTATTATTACACAGTATTTATATAGCGCCATCATATTACGCAGCACTGTACAAAGTCCATAGTTGTGTCAATAACTGTCCCTCAAAGGAGCTCACAATCTAATGTCCCTACCATAGTCATATGTGGTTAATGTAGTCTAAGATAAATTGTTAGGGAGAAGCATACAAGCAACCTAACTGCATGTTTTTGGGATGTGGGAGGAAACCGGAGTACCCGGAGGAAACCCACACAGACACGGGGAGAACCTGCAAACTCCATGCAGATAATGTCCTGGCTGGGGATCAAACCTGGCTGCAGAGATCTGACATTTGCCCTCCTAAATTAGGGCTAAAGCTTGCCAATTAGTGGTGAGCATGAGCTTTGCTGACTGGAGACTTTTAAAAAAAGTCAGGACCTCTGACATGACCAAGTATATAATCCTTCTCTGTTGGGCTATAAACTATTTTACTGAATATTTAAACAAATTTTCTGCATGGTGTTTTTTGTGGTTTGTTTGGTATTCATTTTTTACTGGCATCCAAATTAATTTACAGTCATAAAAAAAGCACAGAAAAACACACAGATCTGAATGCGCCACATTTTTCAAAATTAGTGGCAGCTGGTGCGGCTCCGTTTCCATCTGACTTCTGTGTTGTTGGTGGGACCTTGGTTTCCACACTTACATTGCAGGACTACTGGTCCTGTATTGTAGAGTATGACAACAGTGCCTGCAACCGTAGCTCAGATTGTTCAATATACAGTCCTTTATAGACGTCAGATTTCTGTAACTGGAAAATGGATCTTTTGTGATCGTTACCAATTTCAGGGGAAAAAATGCTCTATGGAGAGGGGAAAAGAGAATCATACCCTCTCAGTCAATGGTGAATTGATGAACACCATTGTATTAGAATTTCCATTCTAAAAGAAAATATTAAAATAGGGAACAGCAAGTAGATTATCAAAAAGTCATACTGAAAACCACAATATTAGATATGTATTTCCTAAAAATACTGATTTTGCTCTATATTTAGTTACCTGTTGCAACCCTAGCTTCTAAGATCTGATTATTGAGATTGCTAACAGTGTTGATAGCTAACATCATCAAACCGTGTCTGCGCTGTCGGTAAACACTGTAACTAAGTACGAGTATGAATGGTCCTGTCAACAACATTAATTGTTATGTTTTTTTTATACTGTATGTAAATTCATCATAGCAATTTGCTCCTGAGTCATCATGTATAAAGCACTTACAAGGATTTATTTCACAGACATGCATACACAGAGCCAACATCAGTAATTCAGCTTTAAAGTGAGGAGCAGCAGAATGTCAATGTGGACCTAGCTGTAGATATATTTTACAATGTTAAATCTTTGCATGCTATTTAAATGAGAAACATGCTGAGTGTAACAGTTCTAGGTATGTATTTCCGCTCACAAATATTCCATTACACCCCTGACAGTGGGCTCAATTCACTAAAGTGATTCCTAAGGTTCTTTCCGAGGTTCCCAGGGGTTCCTTGAACTGTATATGACTGACCTTCAGTTTGCTGGTGCCCGCATAGTTCTTGAGAAAAAAACCAACAGTAGTCATCCAGAGATCATTTTAACTGTCTTTAAATCAGAACTAAAGGTCTCCTTTGTGATCAGGCCAGGCTTTATTGCAGAATAGGGACAGGCAATGTCCATTTTGCAATAAGTATTCTTACCTGCCTGATCTTTCAATGGAACTGACATAATCGCTGAACTGAGTATGAGCATTTCTGGTATCTCCAACACTTGCCAGGACTAAAACTCATCAATGAGCATTGGAGTTATGTCATCCCAGCCTGGCCAATAAAGATGGACAAAGATCACAACCAGAAAAAGAAGGAAGAAAACTGCAGACCCTGCAATGTAATATGGACAGGTGAGTATAGTGGGGTTTAGTTCTGCTTTAAAGGTGGAATTCAGCCCATCACTTTAAGGGGAACATTCTGCCAACTGGCCACTAATGTCAGGGGCACAAAACTATGACCTGGTCATTATTTTAGGGGTTCATCTGATGTAAATAGGCTGGGAAAGGCTGCACCAAAGTATAACACTCAGTGAATAATATCATTAACAGGGTTTATATAGCGCCATGCTGCCTAATATGTTGAGACAAACATCTGCCTTAATTGCATTTTTTTAAATAATTGTACCTGTTCCAACTTACATACAAATTCAACTTAAGAACAAACCTACAGTCCCCATCTCGTATGTAACCCCGGGAGTAGTTGTATTGGAAATTGCTTTGACATTTCCTCCTTAACATGACATTGAGAGCTTGAAATGTCATTTTCAGCCAAGTAAAGCCTAAGCTACATTTATAGGACTTTATTTGTCCCACTGTTATTGATAGAATGTGTGATTATAAAGTAATTATTTCTAGAACTTTTGTGTGGGAATACCACAGACTTTTACATTGGTTATAATGGTAAAGTTATTGCCAGCTTGCAGTATTCTTGCTTATTCTTTTTCTACATAGTTCTTACCATCTGATTTACCCCTCTGCATTTTTATAGGTAAATCCTGCCAGGAGAAATAATTGCTCCTAGGATTCCTTATCATGGCATTACTGATCAGTCAAGAATGACATTGATGCAACTTGTTATACATGCCCCCTATATTTGGAAAAGTTTACTATTACTTTTTTGGTGGTGGATTATAATAAATGTTTTTACTCTTTTCCTGGTTGCATTGCCAGTAAATTATCCTAGGGCGAACATGGAGGCTGTCATTGCTGACCTCTCCAGAAAATACTTGTGTCCTGGGTGTCAATCAGCTGAGATCCTGGCTGTGCTGCCTCCTCTGCACCACATGGTGTCAGAGACTTCTCAAATGAACTTGCACTTCTCAATTCCATCCCATGAGGAGATTATTATTATTAATAAACAGGATTTATATAGCACCAACATATAAAGCAGCACTGTACAATAACTAGGGGTTGCAAATGACAGACAAATACAGACAGTGACACAGAAGGAGGAGAGCACCCTGCCTCAAAGAGCTTACAATCTAGAAGGTGGGGGGAAGTAAAACACAATAGGAGGGGAGATTTGTAGTGGTGGGAAGTAGTGAAGGTTTCAAAAGACAGTAGATGGGTAGGCCAGTTTGAAAAAAATGGCGTTTGAGTGCTCTTTTAAATGAGCAAGAAGTAGGAGCAAGCTGAATAGGAGGAGGACCATTCCAGAGAGTTGGGGCAGCTCTAGAAAAGTCTTGGAGCCGTGCGTGTGATGAAGTTATGAGTGAGGAAGTCATTAGTAGGTCATTGGAGGAGAGAAGAGAGCGGCTAGGGGAGTATTTTTCCATCAGGTCAGAAAGGTAACTGGGACAAGAGCTGTGGAAGGGTTTGAAGGCAAAGCACAGGAGCTTGAACTTGATTCTCAGGTGAAATGGAAGCCAATGAAGAGAACTACAAAGAGATGCAGCTGAAGATGAGATTTTATACTGTAAATTTAAATAAAATGTTTAATGATTAAAACCAAGCTTTTAGTCACCCCTTCCTGGCACATTAAAAATGTATATACACATCTAGGTGCTTAAATAAATTACTATGGGGAACTACAGATTTAAGGTGAGTGTTATAACAGATTTTTTTTTTTTAATTCATACCATTATTTGGCTATTCATTTCTAGTTGCCTAGGCTGAGTCGAGATCACAAATTTGATATTGGAAGTATTTAATCTTCATTTTCGGAATCAAACACAATGACAGCTGGAAACTGTTTTTGTTGTTATGGAATAAAGTGTCCATCGAGTTTTTTTCCATATCATTCAAACTATTTGTGTTCCAGTTCATGTTGGAAAATAAAATTAGCTGCTAATGGGCATACTTTCCTTTCAGGCATTTTTCTGTGTCCTGAAAGTTCCAAAACATTTGTTTTATTTTGCACCCTTGTAGAAGGGTTCACAATATGTTCCACAAAACAACCCTCTATTATTTCAGCTGAAACAACATGTTTATCTGTAAGAAAATGAAATCCTTTTACAAAAGTGAAGCATGGTGGGCTAAGTGGGCCTCTGGCTCCCTAAATGTTTTTGGTTATTCTAACAGCAAGATCTCCCTGCCCTGGTTTACAACTGTTCCTATTCACAGTTCTGGCTACTTCTGCTCGTCTTGAAGTATTCCGGAATAACACTTTTTGCATTCTCCATAACATACATTGATCAAAAAATCCAGCTGGGGACCTCTCATAATGGGCACGGATGATGCATAGACCCAGGAAGTAAAGGGCAGAGTTTTCATTGATGGAGTTACTAACAAATATAGTAAAGTGTCAGGTGGCTAAACTCCCCAGCTTCAATCAAACACTGAAATAATAATTCTAAATAGGCTGCCCCTAAACAGGAATAAATCAACATGAGAAACAGCCGATACACAGAGATATACTTTCTAAGGGTTCCACCACAGGCTAGGTCTAAATAGTTGGTGGAACATTCATTTTGGTATTTACAGTTCCATAAACAAAAGCATATCCTAAAATTTGTTTATTTGAGCTTCCCAGGTTTCACATAAATGTGACACACAGGTATGTCTCATTCCAAATTAAAACATATTTTTCCTCTTGGTTGTCCTGATGTAGAGTAGTATGTTAAAAAAAAAAAAAAAAAAACACTTCCCCAATTTACACTAAATTTCCAACAATATAAACAGATTACTGACGTAGTCAAATTAAATAATAAATATGGCATTCAAAAAAAAAAAAAAAAAAAAAAAAAAAAAAAGGACATTAAAATTATAAATAACAACTGTTGCCCCTACATAACATAACTCCTGGTTCTACCAAATCCACCAACGGCCGGTAAAGGGTTGTATCCTTAAAAATGTATGATTACTGGGGAACATTGGGTCAGGGTTATTTATCAGATTTGTTAATCCAAATGGATGTAAAATGGACAGGGTGTAATTTATTGAGATGTACATACTGATATACCGTAAGACTAAGACAAGCAAAACTGCTTTTCTATACCCCAATTGATTTGTTTTCCTTGTGGGCTTAGATTCAATCACAAAGAGAAAGAACCAGCAAAAAAATAAATCGAATATAAAACGTAATGCAGGACACACTTAAAATCGCGCTAAAAACAAACACCCTGCTTCACACATAATAGGACAAATAAACATAATTATCAGTAGCTATTACAGTTAGTGCAAATTTAGATGCAGACAGTGGCCCTTTCAAAGAAGACAGTACTACTGCACAGATTTGTGATCATACAGAGTTACAGCGACCCCTACTGAGCATGTTCTGTCACAAAAATTACAAGATGAATCAGGCATTAATACTTGGCTGCCTACAAAAAGGTTGCATTGGAAAATACAATAAGAAGAAAATATATATTTCTTCGAAATCAGTAAACATTCCAAAAAAAACTTTTCCCAGAAGTTAAAACCCAGAACCTGATTAGGTATTTTGGTCTCCAACTCCTTTTTGTTCCTTTTTCCTTTTATTTAACCCCCATAGAGCTACACACAGCCGAGTAATGTTCACAAGTTCATATTCAACAATAATAGTAAGAGGACTTTTAGATCCCATAAAACCCACAGAAAAAATGTCTTCACACTATAAACTTTCAATAAGGAGCATAAAACGGGAATCTGATTTTGAAAAACAACTTTATTAAATATGTTTGAATGTATCAGGATCCTTCTCAGAGTGGCACATACAGGCTGTATCTACATGAAGACGGGTCCGTGGACAGATGAGTTCATTTATTTAGGCTAAAGAATCACTCCATCAAGAAAGGGCAACATCATTATTTAAGTACATTTTTTTTAATTTTCTGTCAGTCTGAGAAATAGACCTATGCAGGTTCTCCCCATGTTTGCGTGGGTTTCTGCCGACATTCCAAAAACTTTCAGTTAGATTAATTGACTTCCCCAGAAAATTGTCCTTAGACTGTAATAATGACATATGACAAAGGTAGGGACATTAGATTGTGAGCTCCTTAGTAGGGCAGCTAATGACATGACTATGGACTTTGCACAGCGATCTGTAATACGTTGGCGCTATATAAATACTGTGTATTAAAAAAAAAAATGTTCTACCCTTTTTAAAACCAAAAAGGGACTACAGCTGTGGCAACAATAGTTAAAAACAACTTTTAATGTGATTGGCTCACTGCCTCTGCTAAAATACATCAGGGCTGGTGGCTAATTACATTTACTGTACATGGCATACCTAAAACTGTCTCTTGGTTTATTAGCAGAGGTGAATAATCTCAAATAAAGCTAGAACAAAAAGGATGACAGGTTGAGCTGTATTTTCCACAATGGCACACAAAGGCCAGCACATAATGTAGCAGTATTGTCCAGTGGCAACAATAAGCCTTACATTTTAGGATTGTTTTTTCTTCAATTTCCTTTGTTACCTGCAAACTTCAGGGTAACATTTAGTAAGACCTGTAGGGGAAGTGGGTGCAGGTATTGATTAAAGCAATCAGAAACTAGCTACCTATTCTTGCTCTTGTTTGAGGTTAGTATAGTCAATACACAGTTTCACGAAATAAAAAGACTAAGACCTTCAAATCTTGCATTGTGGCTGTTTTTACCAACATGACACCGGGTTTGAGCTTGTACAAACTTCGCATGTGCACGGGGCAGTATAGGGTATAAGCAGATCTCTGATGCTAGGGTATGATGTTTTGTACTAAATCATGAGGATTATCAACATTATAGTGAAGGCTGACCTTCTCACAATGATGAATGTAAAAGATTTAAATAAGAAAGAGATCTAGAATGTATTGCTTTCCTTGCATCCCAATAAAAACTAAGTTTTAACTTAGGATTTCTTTAACAATACACATTTTCCAACACTGCTTGTAGTACAGTCTATCTTCTAAAACTGTCTGCTTATTTAAAGTATTTGCAAATATTTAGCAATGTCCACGAACCCAAATTTAATTATTATTACTGAACAGCTATAGGAGCTGGATTTTTACTCTGGGTGTGCAAACATTTTTGCTATAGCACACTTCCCATACTTGACCCCTTATGAATAGTACAATAAAGAACAGGTAAAAAAAACAAAAACAAAAAAACAATGGCAGCTCAAATGCATATACCTTTCTTCAGATTTAAGTCACAATGTACAAACACTGGGATGACAAGCACACCATAATTTTGTACAAAAAAATGAGAATACTTACTGCTGTCTTTTACGGCCTTTTTTCCTGTAAAAATGAAAAATAAAATACCTATTAGGCAAGTTTTAAAAGATGGGTTTTGAGTGCCCTTTTTAAAGAAGCAGAGAGCAAGCCAAATAGAACGAGGAAGACCATTCCAGAGAGCCGGGGCAGCTCTAGAAAAGTATTGGAGCCGTGCGTGTGATGAGGTTATGAGTAAGGAAGTCATTAGTAGTGGGGTATTTTTCTATCAGGTGAGAAAGGTATGTGGGACAAGAACTGTGGAGGGATTTAAAGGCAAAGCACAGGAGCTTGAATTTGATTCTAAGGTGAAATGGACATAATTAGACACAATCCATAAGAAAGTTTTTCTTGCATGTGAATTACTTCTAATAGCTTAGAAAATACACATTTCAAATTTGCAGATCATATCAAGCAAGGCTTATGTTTTGAAAAATCCAAGAATTGTTTAAAAGGCATAGTTGTTCTAAAGCTGACATGCAGAAGAGTGAGAGCCACAGGTATAATGGAAAAAAATAAATAAATAAACCTAATGCACGAGATCAGACATTTGGTTCACTCATCTACTTTCTTTTTTTTTTTTTTTTTTTTTTTTTTTTTTTTTTTTAGGCAAAACCTGTGTAAGCCGTTTCCAGGCTGGCAGTTGAAAAGAAGCAAAACTTTAATCAAACTGTAAAATAACAAATTAACAATAATGTTACCTGCCAAAACTATTTTGATTCTATATAGCTAATCTAAATAAGCAGGTAAAGTGTGTGCAGCACACGTTACTACTCTGCCTCCATTTTTCATATCAGCAACATCACCCTGTCTAAAAGCTGACCTTAGGAGCAGTGTAGCCAAACCAAGAACCAGTAACGTGTTTTTTTGTGACCTACAGAATATACATAGGCAAGAATATACATATATCTTTGAATCAAATAATACAAATTGCTGAAAGATATAAATTAACAACTCTCAATTTTCAGCCTTGCAAATGTGTAAAATGTGGCAATCATCATTCTTTGTATTCCTTCTTCATCACTAGTCGTTTCAGCTTTACACATGCCACATGCCCTACAAGTTCAATAAGATTCAGGGTCACCTGGGTCCAAGACAGCAAAAATACTCACCACCGTATGACAATTTATAGTACAGGTAACCCATTATGCCAACACCGACCCACACTTCCTGGTAGGCTTTTGTATAGTATGGCTTTGCCAGGGACCACCAAGCTGCAACAGCTTTTCCTGCCATCTGAAAAAATAAATCACAATACAATTGTTTTAGTGGAAGCTGAAGCTCTGTTACAGTTATACATATAAATGCTATGTGAACAATATTATTATCTATAATGCAAACTAGCCTTTTTGTAGTTTTTGTCTTGTCATAGGGAAGGGTTGTCCCATTATTACCCATTTTTCTTGGTAATAAAAAAATCTATCCTAACCAGGCAGACCTATTGTTCCTGGCTGTGCTTAGATATGCAAAAAGAAACAACTGCAGAGTTTGTCTTGTCATTAAAGAGTTACAAGAGGCTGCAGAAGAGCTCAGTCCTTAAGATCACTCACAACCTCAGGTATGTTTAGCAAAGATTTCTTTTGAAAGTCATGGAAACCTCCCCCCTCCACACGTCTGCGCTTCTCGCAGTCCTCCGTTCGTCTCTAGGAGTCGTCCATATGTCCCTAACCCGGAGACTACCTGTATGTGCAAAGCAGCGCCCAGGATGCCATCAGTTTATAGGGGAAACTATACCAGTCCTGTGCCAACCCTCATTCCTGCATAAACCAGGTAGATAATGCAAAGAAGAAGTGGATCTAGGTTAAGATCTAATTGTTTCTCTTCCAGAGGTTCCTTGAGCAATTTGTTCCTCTCATTTCAGAATAATGGACATTATTGATCTTTTTGGCTATCTAATGTTAATATTCATCCCACCACACTATAACATACTGTGAGCTGTGCATATAATAATTATACCCGTATTCCCTGACATCTGAAGTCATTCTTTGCAGGGTTTCCCTATGGTAAAATGGCTGAATTATACCCTGGGACAGTTTCTTTATTGCTGTGTGTCCCATCGAGGAGATTTACCTTCTGGATTGTCCTGAGAATTATTGAAAAAGGAAGGGAGGGACAATCCAACAATTTGGAGAATAGTAAGGAGATATCATCTATGGTGCAGGAACGGAAGGTTAATAAGGGTAATGTACACCGCTGCATCATATGATGGCACTATATAAATCCTGCTTAATAATATTAGTAGTAAAATGTTTTACTCCCTTTTAGGTTTTAGCTTTTTTTTTGCACTTTTTATTGTATTGTGAATAATTAATACATAATTAAACAGCTCAATTTGTTATATAATGCGAGTCACTTGGCCAGGAACCTCCACATTATTACTAAACAGGACTTATATAGCACCAACATATTAAGCAGCGCTGTACACTAAATAGGGGTTGCAAATGACATACAAATACAGACAGGAGGAGAGGACCCCGGCCTGAAAAGCTTACAATCTACCCCTGCAATGACACATGCTTAGTGAAGGCCTAATTCCCAATAAAGAATGATTTTTTCCATTAAAGATGCAGCTTACCTGTTCTGGGCCTACTGACAGCAGTAAATGGAGTATCCCAGGCATGGAGTATATGGAGGAATAATGTCACAGGGGACAAGGATGTCAGCCTGGGGACACCAGCAGTTTCTGGAGCCTTTTATCAAACCCCCTATAATAGAACTACAATAAGAAGCCAGATAAGCGCCCCCCGAGATATTAAATCCCCGCACACAGCCCGGTAACCCACCTTCAGATCACAGCCACAGAATCCGAGCAAGGAAGGTCACAGCACCAGTCTGTACAGGAAGTCACCACCGATATCTCGGAACAGAGCGTCTCACTGAACGATCTCCTCTCTCTATCGCCACCTACTGTAGCCAGAGCGAGGCACTACAGTCCTTATATGGAAAAAGAAATCCTACATGGCAATCATTCGTTTTCAGTTTCTTCTTTCGGTTGTTATATAGAAATCTATATAATATATTTAAATATTATTAATTATTTTAATACGTATTCATCTTTTAAAATCTCCTAGATTGTAAGCTCTTCGGGGCAGGGTCCTCTCCTGTTTCACTGTCATTTGCAAACCCTATTTAATGTACAGCTCTGCGTAATATGTTGGTGCTATAAAAATCCAGTTTAATAATAATAGTAATCATCTGTCATTTGCAACCCCTATTTAATGTACAGCACTGCGTAATATGTTGGCGCTATAAAAATCCTGTTTGGTAATAATGGTATTTGTCTGTCATTTGCAACCTCCTATTTAATGTACAGCACTGCATATGTTGGCGCTATATAAATCCTATTGGTAATAATCGTATTCGTCTGTCATTTTCAACCTCCTATTTAATGTATAACGCCGCATAATATGTTGGTGCTATAAAAATCCTGTTTAATAATAAATAATAGTAATGATCTGTCATTCGCAACCCCTATTTAATGTACAGCACTGCGTAATATGTTGGCGATATGTAAATTCTGTTTATTATTATTAATAATAATATTCATAACAATATAATGCCTTATAGGCTTAATCAATTGTTTGCATAATCAGGGATAGTATAAAGCTGCATACACATGTGCAATAATTGTCGTTGGAAAGGATCTTTCACGATAGAACTGCACAATGAATGAATGACTACTGTACATACAGCAGGATTCTGCTCTATGGATGGAGAGGGAGAACGACAGGGCAGCACCCCTCTGCCCGCTCTCCCCCTCCCCTTGCATTGTTTGTCATCCATTATCCGTGGATCCGCCAGGACGGTCGTTTGGACGATGGGCACTGTACACACGCTAGATTCTCGTCTGATATCGGCCATGTGCTGATTTTCGGACGAGAACCATTGCAAGTGTATATGTAGCCTAACAGTAAAATAGTGTGGCTCTTCTAACTGCTTAGATTGTAGTTGCAAGCCCCAGAGAAAAGCAGACAAAACAAGACTGGAAATTTAGGTGGTAAGTGTCAAAATTGTATTTGGCATACAGACTTGTATGCAATCAATAATGAAAGAAATACAGCAATAGTGGCTCCATAAAGTTTTTTTGTTTGCTTTGTTTGTGATTAGCTTGCAGTAAGGATTTTATACAGTAACTGACACCATGCTGCCTAAAATTATGTTGAGACAAACATCTGTCCTAATTGCATTTATTAAAATATTGTACCTGTTCTGACTTACATACAAATTCAACCTAAAAACAACATAGAAAAGAAAACCTACAAAGAAAATATGCATACATGCACTCCTAAACCCAATGTGAATGAGTCTCAGTGAGCACAGAACTGCATCTGACCAACATAATATCATAGGCAGAAACAATGATACAATATCTCCCCCGTGTGGATGAATTAGACATTAAAGAAGGCAATAAAACCTGTTAAACCATAAGTACCAAAATATATAAAATATATAATAAAATCTGTAACACATATGTTAATTTCTCTTATTATTATAATTGCCTTGTTGGTCCTGAAATATATATAATTCAAAATATAACACAAAGTGTTGCAATACATTGCCAGCATAGTCAAATACAGCTACCCATGGGACTTTTTATTATTTTTTTATGAAAGATATGTTGCCAGTGTAGCCACCTGAATTTTACCATGAGATCTAATACCGTACTTCTCCTAGCCTGAAACATTATTTATCACACGCATTGGCGCAATGTGATGCATAAAACAAACCTTTTGCCAGAAATAAATAGCACTCATATATAAATATCAATAAGTGATCAATTTTAAGGTAAAATATTTCAACACTCTTGTAAACGTCATTTAAAGAAGTCCTGGCTTCAAAGACACTAATTTTTGGCGATGGGACTGCTTACTCTCTCAATTGTCATCATTTGGTGGCAGAGGAAAGTACTTAACTGCCTCCACTGCCCCCATTCATTTCCTATGGGCAGCTGAAAATGAGATGCTGCATGTAGTGTTTTCCACCATGAGGGCATCGGGGAGCATTAATCACATTGCAACCTCACTTTTCATTTATTATTAACCTTAAGGTTAGTGTACCTGCTAAATTATAGTGCTAATGATCATTTCCAGCTATGGAAGAATGAACAAGCTCTATACAGACAGCACTGCTCTGTTCTATGGGGAAGGGGCCTGGGGAGGAAGCAGTGATAGAACTCTCTATAGAACAGAACAGGGATGTCTATACAGACCTTGCTCATTCCTGCAGCTGCTAGGAACAATCATAAAGATCATTAATGGGGCAAATATTAACCATGCGTACTAGATCTGGGAATTTAATTAGTAGTACCACACACTTCTTTATCAAATTGTAAAAATTATCCATAAGTAATGCATTTCCAGGATTGGTATTTGGTCCATAGTGCTTATTCTGGATGTGAATGTCTTATTTTTAATTATATTATGTAAAAGGAATAAAAAAAAGCCTCAGTTTCTAGTGAAGGCCTTATTGGCACAAGAGGGGTGCCTGCCTGGAGCAGGGTGGCGTTTTTAATCCCTACTAGGTGAAAATGCTTTGTGTGCCAGATGTTAAAACTCCAGCCAAATTTTGGGCATAAATTCCAAATGGAGATTGTCTGATATGCTGCTTTAATTGTGTACAGACACATTTTGCAAGACCCCTATGTCCTCTTTGGAGCAATTGGCCAAGCCTGGGAAACTTCTATAATATAAATTATTTATTATTAGACATAAAAACATATTCAAAATATAATTGCTCTTTCAACAAAGCATGTTATAGCAATCCTCCTCTTCTCTGCATCAATAATGGTGAAGCAGCAAGTAGTAGAGCTATTTGATTTATCTTTGAGCTGGGATTGTGATGGCTAAAGTATGCCATGCTGAGTATTTATTGTATTACTGAAGAGAGTGAAGCACGTTTACATGTTGGATGCAGCTCATTGGTCTCCTGTACTACCATCAGGATGGACACCTAAACTTTTCAGCACATGGGTACACCTGAGAGGGAGCCACGGTTCAGTTTAACCTTTCCACTTCCTATCAATGTTAGATAGAGTCTGAGGATGTGGCGTTGGAAGTCGAAAAAAAATGTGTCACTCAAAATAGTTCACAGGTTGTTTTTAATTGGTTAAAAAAGAAAAACATCTAAAGTAAATTTGTTACATATAAAATGGAGGAAAAATTAAAGTGGAAGACTGTTATGTATGTTCTAATCTATTTTTTATATATATGGCAATAGACTGTGTTTATGTTATATTGTTATGATTTAGGATCTCATGTAAGCTTATGCATGAATAAAGTTGAATGACATCCCTTAAAATCTCGTTTTATTGAGATATTATAATTAAATAATTAAAAAACAGTTATTATTTTATCTGCTATAGTCAAGTACCTTATGAAAAGCCTTCTTTTTCCCCTCCTCCCATCATTCCCCTCTTACTTTGTCATTATATGGCAAAATTATTTTTTTCTTGATGATGAATCCAAACACGTCACCATGCACTGACAATAATGTGCTTTGTATTGCATGTCCACTTAAATCATAATACATACTAACATGCCATGGACTTTGATCTGTAGATACAAAGATTTTATTTCTGCATCAATCCTTTTCTCATGTTAGTACAAATCCAAAATCCATCATCTTACTGTAGTAATGAAGACAAACCACAGATAAACCGCCCCCTAATTCCCGATCCCCTAGGCCACTGGTCGGCAAACTACGGCCTTTACGCAGATACGGCCTAGCCAGTAGTCCCCCCTGGTCGATCTGGCCTAAAACTGACCCGCATGGGGTTGGCAACCCGCAGCTCTTGAGCCTCCTTGTTATGCCTCCCTTCCCTATTTCCTTCGGCCGGCATTAACACTTCCGCCGCCAGGGTGAGGGGACATTCCCTCTCCTCCGTATGCATTGCAGAGGTGAGGGATTTCCCTTCAGGGGCGTTCCTGGTGGGGGCGGAGCCATCAGCAGGGGGCTGGAGAAGGAGTCCAGGCTAGTGTGCCTTCTTGACCTCCTAAAATCGCCTAGTAGCCCTGGCCTAGGCGATCGAGAATGAATGGGAGCACAGAGCCTCCCGGGATACCTACGTCACACATCCCGGGAGGCTCTTGGGTGCTTCTTCTGCACATGTCCCAGCATCTCAGGCATGCGCAGAAGGAGTCTTTTTCTGAAAAGGGAAAAATATTGCCGATCTTACGCATGTGCAGTGAGATCCGCAAGTTTTTTTCCAACCTAAGCTTGGTTGGGTGAAGTAGGAAGAATCAGGAAGAAGAGCAGAAGATGGCGGCGCGCCGGCTCTGACACAGATATTAGGACGACGCGGAACCCGATGGAAGACACCACCGGACCGATCAACTGCGCTGCAGGATTGAAGGTAAGCGTATTTTTTTGTTTTCAGTGTTTTTCAGTTTACTACCTCTTTAATCCTTTTAATATACATTATCAATTTTTATAATAAATTTGCTTTATTGTAATTGCATATTCATTTATATTGCACAATTATAATGTGTATTTTACAACCATGATAAAAAATGTAAAGGAAACTTGACGAATGTCAAAGCTGTCATTTATTTTTTGTCATGTTGATGCCTCAACATCAATACTTAGAAAAAAGGCAAAAAAAAGGAAACTGTTTTCATCTAGTTCTATAGGCTTGTGCTGGGGCAATTATTGTGAACAGTAGAGGGCGCCAAGTAGCTGGCAATTTCAGCAGCAAGTTAGTAAGTGCGTTTTGTGAGTTTGCAATGTATGTCTTTTTAAAATTATTTTCAAATCTAAATTCCTTCACCCCAATCTATTTTTCCTCAATTAATGAGAAGCAAGCAATTCCCACCAATTCCTGTCATGCAGCCCCAGTACACGCGCCAGGCCCCGCCCACTCTGGTTTCCCCGCACAGTCCCGGGAATTGGCGTCAGAGCGCAGGTCACGTGACGGGAACCTCAGGTGCTGCGTACTGCGCTCCGAGCGGGAGGTCACTATGCTGAGGAAGCTGACGGTGGAGCAAATTGCCGATTGGTTTACCATCGGTAAAGAGGTGACCAATGTCGTACTTTTGCGTGCCGGTCTAGAGCAGAGCCGTCAGCCAAAGCCCGTTGAGGATGAGGTGGAAAAAAGCCATAGCGGTTCTACTGGGTAGGTGCGGCCTAGGTAGCCTGGAGCCACAATTTGAAAAGGCTGCATGGAGGCCTGCACTGTGTCAGCCCCAATGTGTGAATATATATTTGCCTAATCAAATCCAAAATCCATCATCTTACTGTAGTAATGAAGACAAACCACAGATAAACCGCCCCCTAATTCCCGATCCCCTAGGCCACTGGTCGGCAAACTACGGCCTTTACGCAGATACGGCCTAGCCAGTAGTCCCCCCTGGTCGATCTGGCCTAAAACTGACCCGCATGGGGTTGGCAACCCGCAGCTCTTGAGCCTCCTTGTTATGCCTCCCTTCCCTATTTCCTTCGGCCGGCATTAACACTTCCGCCGCCAGGGTGAGGGGACATTCCCTCTCCTCCGTATGCATTGCAGAGGTGAGGGATTTCCCTTCAGGGGCGTTCCTGGTGGGGGCGGAGCCATCAGCAGGGGGCTGGAGAAGGAGTCCAGGCTAGTGTGCCTTCTTGACCTCCTAAAATCGCCTAGTAGCCCTGGCCTAGGCGATCGAGAATGAATGGGAGCACAGAGCCTCCCGGGATACCTACGTCACACATCCCGGGAGGCACTTGGGTGCTTCTTCTGCACATGTCCCAGCATCTCAGGCATGCGCAGAAGGAGTCTTTTTCTGAAAAGGGAAAAATATTGCCGATCTTACGCATGTGCAGTGAGATCCGCAAGTTTTTTTCCAACCTAAGCTTGGTTGGGTGAAGTAGGAAGAATCAGGAAGAAGAGCAGAAGATGGCGGCGCCGGCTCTGACACAGATATTAGGACGACGCGGAACCCGATGGAAGACACCACCGGACCGATCAACTGCGCTGCAGGATTGAAGGTAAGTGTATTTTTTTGTTTTCAGTGTTTTTCAGTTTACTACCTCTTTAATCCTTTTAATATACATTATCAATTTTTATAATAAATTTGCTTTATTGTAATTGCATATTCATTTATATTGCACAATTATAATGTGTATTTTACAACCATGATAAAAAATGTAAAGGAAACTTGACGAATGTCAAAGCTGTCATTTATTTTTTGTCATGTTGATGCCTCAACATCAATACTTAGAAAAAAGGCAAAAAAAAGGAAACTGTTTTCATCTAGTTCTATAGGCTTGTGCTGGGGCAATTATTGTGAACAGTAGAGGGCGCCAAGTAGCTGGCAATTTCAGCAGCAAGTTAGTAAGTGCGTTTTGTGAGTTTGCAATGTATGTCTTTTTAAAATTATTTTCAAATCTAAATTCCTTCACCCCAATCTATTTTTCCTCAATTAATGAGAAGCAAGCAATTCCCACCAATTCCTGTCATGCAGCCCCAGTACACGCGCCAGGCCCCGCCCACTCTGGTTTCCCCGCACAGTCCCGGGAATTGGCGTCAGAGCGCAGGTCACGTGACGGGAACCTCAGGTGCTGCGTACTGCGCTCCGAGCGGGAGGTCACTATGCTGAGGAAGCTGACGGTGGAGCAAATTGCCGATTGGTTTACCATCGGTAAAGAGGTGACCAATGTCGTACTTTTGAGTGCCGGTCTAGAGCAGAGCCGTCAGCCAAAGCCCGTTGAGGATGAGGTGGAAAAAAGCCATAGCGGTTCTACTGGGTAGGTGCGGCCTAGGTAGCCTGGAGCCACAATTTGAAAAGGCTGCATGGAGGCCTGCACTGTGTCAGCCCCAATGTGTGAATATATATTTGCCTAATAACCCTACTGCATTCCTTTCTGCACGACCAGGCCTATTTAAAGTGCAGACTAAAGTATATCAAATGCCTTGTTTTTATGTTGGCATCCATTAGGGGAGGATTAAAACTGCTAATAGATAATATTGTACCACCTGTGTCTCCATGGTGAGATTTCCCTTTACTTCCTGTCATGTGGACCCAACAGAAAGGATAGATTTGCAATGTGAGAGCAATTTTGTTTTTTTTAAACCCCCTAGAGTTCTAATTCTTTCCATATTTTCATGCAAAAAGCGTTACATTTGTTTGCATGGAATTTATTTTACATTGTAGGCTTATAATTCTTAGGCATATCTCACCAAAATATGTCCAATATTTATTAAAATGAATCCATTTTATAATGAACTTTAAATAAAAAACACAAACATCCGTTAATAAAACAGTGAAAGATGTAATATAACTGTACAGTTGCATATATTATATATAATATAGGATATTATTAAAGATTTCTTTGTATCAGACTTAATACCGTTATCTTGTATTGAATTCAAGACAAAATTTTTGAATTTCCCACCGCGCCTCTCGCGCGAACTGATGCATGTACCGGCATCACCCGGAAACTCCGGAGAAAGTCTCTGCACACGCCGGGAGAAGATTCAAGAAGGAGGACGCCGCTGGATGACCTGCAGGGACGAAAAGGACGTCGGGAGACACCAGCCAATGAAACAAGGTAGGTGGATTTTTTTTTAGCAAACCTGAGTGCGACTGGGGATTCCCGCTGTTTGCATGGAAAATCTATCCTGAGTCACACTCAGGAATATCGCTGGGGGGGCTAAATAAGAGATTTACCCTCTGCTCTGATTGCAAAGAATTTTGGATTTGCTCTCATGTTTATTTCCATTGACAATCACAACAATTAGAGAGGCCAAAGGGGCAGTAAATACCTGCCACCCGCATAACATTTCTTCCCACCCAGCTTAAATAGATTTCTGCGTTGAGCACTGCTTTGTATGTAAATGAAGGACAATATGTCCCTTTCCAGCAGTCCCTTTGGTGAATCTCTGTTTCTTGGCCTCTGTGAGTTTTTCACCCATTTTAGGAGAGCACAGTAAATTTCCTCCCTGCTGGACATTGTGGTTTCTCCTGCCTGTCATATGGCACTGTAAGATGTATGAGCCAGTGTGAGAAAGACCCATTCTTTTGCAGCTACATACAAGTGATTCTGTGCCCACAGAGTACCCCCCATCTACTTCGTTTTCTGCCGTCTATGTCCGATAGAGGAATCTACTCCTATTTCCTGTGCTGCAGTACATGAGAAATCTCTCCTGAAACAGTCACTTTGGAATTGTCAGTCTGCTGGAGTCTCCCCTTCATGAAGATCTCATTGGTTCATCATGCTTATCTATTTGTTTTACTAAATCTCGTAAATGGGTGAAGATTAGTGGAAGGAACCAGAGAGCCACAGGGCACCCTAAAGAGCCACCCTATAGATTGATACTCCCGACAGTGTCTGTTTCATTGTTGACTTTAGCAGATGATTTCCTGGCATTGCACAGGTTTGGCTTGGTAAATCTTTATATAGGGTTGTTCAATTTGTTTTCATGTCATTCTGAACCTGTGGCATCAGTACCTTCAGTTGTTGATTCAGCTAGTAAAGTCAGAGCTCTAATTCAGCTCACCACTTGGATTATCAGTCCAGAACAGCGGTTGCCAAATTTTGGTGGTTCGTGGGTCTTCCCCTTTTGAGTGACACACGGCTCCTCGTTCATGCAAGGTCACAAGTCCGTGAAATGAGTGGTCCGTGATGTCCCAAAGGTTGGCGACCACTGATCCAGAGTATAAAAACTTGAGATTGTGAATTAAAACCAGGCAACTAGCATTTCCTAGAGGCCATCAGCTGTTTTGAGAAAGGGTGGTAAAAGTTGGCAAGCTTAGTATGTGATCTGATAAAAGGTGATTGCCCAGAAATTTTATTTGTGTAGTATGACCCTATCAGGTCAAATAGATATATTTCCTCTGTGTGTTCAAACACTTATAAATTTCCCACATCCTAATAATTCATGTTGAAGAAAAGGAAAAAACAACTTTTCAAAAATACCAGGGAGGCATACCAAAATAACTTACTGAGAGCAAAGCAACTTTTTTTTTTTTATTAAAAAAATAAAAAAAATAAAATAAAAAAGCTTGCTTTGTTTTCAGTAATTTTTATGCTTCCCTTGTATTTTTGAAAAGTTTTCCTTTTCTTGAACATCAGGAAGAAGAAAGAAAAAGGAATAAAAAGAATTATTTTTATATGAAATCAAGCATTTTGCACAGAGTGTGGAAATGAGAATTGTTTTAAAGCTGCCCATTACTTCTACATTGTGGGACCCTTCCTGATCTCCTACCCTGCGGTACTTAGCCTTCTTTTCAGAAATTATGCTTCAAACAATAACGCACAATAGTGGGACTTTTGAGGCGAATTACAATCCACTATAAAATCAATAAAACCTTTATTTATTTACAAAATAGCAACAACAATGATTTTGAAAGCTGCATAGAAAGCTGTATGAAAAGAGCATGCAATTCAATTGTCCATACAACTTTCCACATATGGTGTAAAAACAAGCAATGGAAGGCAGAAAGAAACACAGGCGGCTCCATAAAAATACTTCAAAAAGGTAGCTTCTCTTCCTACCGTAGAGACATGGAACTATACCTCTGATATGACCAACAATAAAAGTTTTTTTTTTTACATGAAATCATGATAGATTTGGTATCTGTGTTACTAGCTTTTCATATTTTGTTAATATGAATTTGATAGGATTTTTATGGAGCTGTCTTCTTCCATTGCTTGTTTTTACATATGTGGAAAGTTGTAAGGACAATCATGAGCATTTCTGTCATTGTAGATCTCCTTGTATGTCCTGAAGAATCGGTCACTTTTGCTGTGAAACGTGTCGACTGATTAAACACCACTCTTGTTGGTGTCTATACAGGAGATTGGATGCTTTTTGTATACAGCTTTCTGTGCAGCTGTTATTATCATTGTTGTTGCTATTTTGTACATAGCAACATGTAAAACAACCTTGTAAAACAAGGTTTTAATAATTTTATACTAGATTTTAATTGGCCTCAAAAGTCCCACTATTGTGCGTTTTTGTTTGAAGTTTAACTTCTATTTGCAAGGCCACATCCCTAATACAACTATAGAGGAATTCTCACATTTTTTTACCTGCTTTTCAGTAACCCAAAACCAAAAGAGCCTCAAGATGCTGAGCAAGAGTATATTGGTAAGCATTCATTCCCTTTCCTGTAAGCTTCCATCTCCAAGTACCTCAGGTCCAAAGCAACTTGTTCCCATCCCAGATTGGGGACATTTTTTCCTCCCAGTGCTGAATTGTCCTAAATGATCGAATCGACCCCTGACGCCTCTTTAAGAGTACCTGTCACTTAGTTCGTGCTGTCCCATACGGAGCTATTAAAAGTGGACCTACTACTAGGGGATCATGTAGACTGCCATTACAGAAGTCATTCCAAAGTACTGATTGCTTTAATGTAAAGCTGATCTTTTGGTGTCAGTAGTTTGTCGCACACATGAAAGAAGCATGCAGATAACTGTGTAATAAGTTGTGTGACAATTAGCTGAACACTTGAGCTGTAGACTCATTTTGAGTCAGGGATTTGCAAAGTGTTAAAGACAGAGGATCAAAACCCCAACCAAGCAACCTGTTAGAAATGGCAGTTTACATGATCTTTTTATGGAAGATCCGCTTTTACCTACTCCTGGAAGTAAAAAAAGGTGTTTGAAAAATTAGGCAAAATAAAAAGGGTCTGGGGTGGCTGTGTGTATTAAAAGATAATCTTGTACTTCTTTGAACTAAAACTTTAGAACAGTGTTTGTCAGGTTGAAAGATAATTGTGTTGTGCAGTTTGACAAATATTGAGGAAAATATGTAATACTAAAATCTGACTACAACAAAGTACCATAAAAATCTTGCAGTTATTACTAATAATGCAATAAAGTGAAGGTGCAATTCTGAGAGGTTAGATAATTTGCATTTGTTAATTACATTGTGATTTGGGTGAAAGGGGTTTAATCTGTCATGTTTTTTGGTAAAGAATAGGATTGTAATAAAAAACAAAAAAACAGCGGCTTCTTTTTTTTTTTTCATGTCCTAAAATCAATTTGTTTGGAATTGCGATTTCTAGATTTAAAACCTGTGAGTTTACTCTCTCATCGAAAATTGAGTACATTTATTTGTTTTAAACATAGCTAAATCATGCAAATGTATTATTTTTTTAAATAAACACGTTAGTGGTAAGTACATATTAAGAGTTGCATAAAAATGCAGGGGCATGAACTATACACATTACATAGGTCCGACATACTGGTACAAAAAATAAGTTCTCTATAGGGTCACCCATTGTCTATATATAGATCAGTTATTGAAAAATAGTTACATGAACTGCCTAAAAATAGCATTGCTTTTACGTTATGGTTTTGTGTTTATAAAATATGCATAGGAATCTTAATGCACATGGCATTTACTTGTAAAAACATCCGCTTTTTTTTTTTTTTTCTTCTTTTGTGATTGGAAGCAGTAGGATAATCTATGTAGGATAATTTTTTTTATAGGATAAGTGCACTTTCTTTCTCCATTGACCTAAATGCTCCCACTCACCCTACTCTTAAAGCGTACCCAAACTCACAATTTTCATTTTACATAAAAGGGTAGACAACCCTTTTAGGTATAGTAAAAATTCTGTGGGTAGAACACCCTTTTATAAAAAGAAAAAAAAAATGGTGACGCACTGCCTCTTATTTCTCGATCGCCTAGGCAATCGAGAATGAATGGGCGCGCGAAGCCTCCCGGGATACCTACCTCAGGCATCCTGGGAGGCTCTTGAGCGCTCCTCGTGCTCATGCCTGAGATGTAAGGAACCTTTTTGTGCAAAAATGAAAAATGTGCCTAGGTCACGCATGCGAAGTGAGATTGTCAAGTTTTTCTTTTCATCCTACGTCACCTGATCTCGTGCCTGGGTCGGGTGACGTAAGAAGAAGAGAGGATGGTGGCGCCCGAAGCGCCGGTTCCAGGACAAATGCAGGGACAACGCGGGACCTGATGCGCAGGACACCCCAGGAGCAATCCGACTGCCCTGCGATATTAGAGGTAAGTGTAGCGGTCAGATACAGAAGCTATCCTGATTCTTGCTGTAATACTACAAAAGTGCAGCGTACATGTAGACTTCAATGAAGAACCCATCTTTAGAAGACTAGATATTCAATAAAACCACATGTGCCTGTTGCCGGCTGCAGCATCACAAGCCAGTGGCGTGCTCATATTGTTGTATGTGGTATATATAGGGCTGATGAGGGCAAGAGGTGGCCTTTCAACCAATGTTAAAAGAAAGTGCACCTATTCTTTCAAGAGTAAACTCTTCCCAAATTAACCAGAAGGATAATAGTAGGGCAAGTTCCAGATTCGGTTTGAGAAAGTTGGAAATAAACTTTGCGTATTTCTGTCGACATAGCTGGACACTGTTGGGATTTCCTCTTTGTGGGAGTTTGTATCACCAGACACTGCAAAGTTGACTGGGCAGTTTGAGTTCCACAAATCCATCAGCTTCACTTGTTGATTCTCTCTCTCTATGGAATTTAGGAAATCTTTCAAGACGTGTTTGAATATGTAGACAATCTCCCAAGGTAGTACATCATTTTCTGCCAAAACTTCTCGAAACCTGAAGGCAGACCGAAATCAGTATTACACTTTATGCACTTTCTGGAGATCCTTATACATTTGTAAGTTGTAGGCAAATTTGTATAAAATATAAAAGCCTTTTAGATAAAGAGCACCTATTGGAGGATTTTGAAGCCAGACAATAAATATTAGACAACAGGTGTAGTTTTTAAAGATTTCCATTAGTAATATATAATCTAAGCAGAATCTGGCTAGTTAATTACCTGTTTAGATTAACTGATCCTCAATTTCAACATTCAAGGGAGCCTGTATAGATAAAATATGGAAGCTCACACTTGTTTTTAAAGTTTCTGGACCTGCCAACCATGCTTGTTTTACTACCTAGCACATTACTGACCAGCATACAGAAACATATAACCAATAAAGTCTTAGCACTTTTCCTAAAAAATTATTACAGCTTGGTAACCTTCCAGGTATTGAAGCCAACTTTGGAGTCATTAAATACATGTTGGTATTCATAAGGCGGATATTTTTCTTGTTTTGCCAACCTAGAAAAGGCTGCTTCTAACATACAATCTTACTCTAGCCAGACAGATTTGTTTAAATAGCAAAATTGTCCCAAATAAGTAAAATAACGTCGGTGGTTGTTAATATTTGGCAGATAACTCTAATTTCTTTATATACCTACATCCACATCTACCCTTCCAACTCAACCCTAATTTAAAGGGATAAGACTGGTGAAAGCAAATGTATTGTATATGCATACCAGTGTTTCTAATCCATGGTTCCTGAAGAGGTTTGAAAAGGTTTCCTAAACAATTTGCCTACAATTTGTGTGGGTTATTTCCCACTGTTATCTTTTTGGCTATTTGTAAGGGTGGCAGCCTTCCCACTGGCCATCAGTGTAAGAGGCATTCTTCCTACTGACCACCACTCTAATGTACTGTGAGCTGTGAATTGTGAATATAGGAGGGGTTTTCCTGATGACCTGAAAATTATTTCAAGGATGTTAAAAAGATTACAAAATCATTGCCCTAACTGATTATATGGACACAGTTTACTATGATAAATATCTTTAGGTTTGAAAACTGGCATATTTACTGGGATTACATTTCTGTTGTGTTTTTGTTCAGGTTGAGTAAAGGCTAGAGCTCACCAATACATTTTTTAGTTTAGCGAGTCACTGCTCTACCATGTCAAATACGTGTTCTTTCTGTGATGGATATACCTGCTGAGCACCGTCCCTGTATGGCATGGCTGAATCTGAGAGCACAGAACTTCCAGCTGCTTTTGTTCCGTAACGGGGATGCTTGGCTTCAAGCTGTAATCGTTTCTCAGCCAGTTATAATCCACTCCTGTTTTCTGCACCCTCTGCTCGTTTTCAATCTCATGCAGTAACCTTTCACGCTCTCCTAGGTGCCATTGTAACTCTCTTAGCAAAGTCTTGGTTACAACTTCTGATCCGGGGTACTGAGTTGCCTTGTCAGAATCGCGGTTCGACCATTTCATCCAACCGAAGAATGGCATTGTCTTGCTTTTCAAGCTAAAATAGAATTTTACATGTTATCATATCATCATATTGTATCAAATAATATTTTGGCAGCCATTTATAAAATAGAAAATGATCATAATGAAATTCAGTGAGCTTTTTAATGTTTATGAATGTTTACATTCAACAAGGAACTGAGGCCAGTTAAGTAGCCTGAAGTTTTATTTATTTAGGGACTTTGCTACCTCCGATACTAAATCACTTAAGTGATTTTTAACTCTTGCCACATTTGTATTATTGTAAAAAAAAAAAAAAAATCCTAACCTAGGTGGTGAAATTTTACGCAATAGTCAAGGTGAAAGACAAGCTGGAAAATTTGCCACAAAGGTTTTGTCCTTGTTTCTAAAACGTACTAAAAAAAAGCATGAAAATACGCAGGCTGTTTTAGGGTAGCCAACATCCACCTAACTAACTGTGTGTTCATCTTTGATCAAAATTACATATACACTTCATTCAGTTAATAAAACAAATATTGTACAACTTTAGGTAAATAATAATATAACAAAAGCTATAGCAGAAGCTTACCAGGTATTAGGCTCCTTTAAATGTTGGCTATATATTTCAGTGTTCACTTTTCCTATAAAAATTCGTTATACGTCTTCAATGGATGCCTGAGAAAATATAGTGCAGTATCATTAGTGTCCAGTGGGTATCGTCCTAATTAAAGCCGTCACAGTCTTTGGCTTTGTATAGTAATGGAGCAGCTATGGAATCATGTTGAGTGCATCTGAGCAGATTATAGACAGCTCTGTATGGACTGACTTCATCTGCAGATGTGCCTGCTCTATAAAGTTGAACAGGTCACATGATGTGTCAGTCTACATGTCAGTTGCATTTTAAGTCACTGCAGGTAACTTAAAATAGAATCATGTTCAACTACTGATCTAAAACTTGTTTTACAAGACCTATTATTGTCTTTTTACTTCCAGTAGCTGAATAATTTATCCCGTTTTTAAGAATCCCTTTCAAGAATGTGAATCCAACTGTCATGCACAGCAACATTTCAAGAGAATCATATTAAACTCAAGTAAAATGTCTGTTTATATCTATTGTCATGAACATAAACACTGAAGCTAAAGAAGAAGTAGAACTGATAAAATTAGATCTTACCATAATTATGTTGTTAAAGAGCTGGAATTGGATCTAGCCATTGCCTTTGCTCCCGTTAGGATAGTATGTAGAAGGAGACACTGGTTCATGATGATATTCTGTGAACTAAAGGTCGCTGGAGCAGTCCCCCCTCCTGTTTTTTTTCCCCTCTTCCGTTTCAGTTATCTAGTCTCTTTTTATTAGTCTGAACCCCGGGCATGAGGATACAGCTCCTCTCCTTACTTCCTTCCGAGATTACTGGTTTTACAGCTTGGAATCTTCTCAGCATTGTTGCAAAATTTTTTTTTTTATTCCCAGAGATGCTGAATTGTTGGCTACAGAGGCTGTATTAATGTGCCCTAGATGCCATACAACATAACACATGACGTTCATGGCAGTTATTAAAGCAGATATTATACGCTGAAAAAATTCAGATGTCAACACTAATAAGGCTCAGCTGGAAGCTTTTCACATTGCATTGTATATGGTACTATGAAGGTCTGAAGGAGCTGGGTGCATAATGACAGAACTGTCTTCGCAAATTTTAAGACAAATTGAAAGCTTGACTTCTTACCACCTATTTTATTGTATTATTGTTCAAATATTTTTGGTCTGTAAAAATGATTCATAGTGTTAGTGCTAGCCACAAACATTTTAAGTGGATTATATAATTTATAAAGTTGGCCGTGTATTTGTATTTTATTTGCAAACCCTGGGTAATAAACATAGGTCATCAGAACCTCTTCGTGCCTCATACAGGGATTTTTCAACATGATTACTTTTTGATCCATTGGTTTGCAAATGTAATTTTGCTAAAGAGGGCATAATCAACTGGAATGTGTGTCTAGTGCAACTTGATAAAATAGCTACATACTGGCAAATGCATGTTTTCAATAAATACTTACTTGTTGGTGCTAAAACTCAATGTAATTGAGTGCAATGTATTTTTCCTAACCTTATGCTTGCCACTGTCCCCTCATGGACTTGCCACCGTGTGATCCTGTAGGGTGCTCCTCTTTTAGTTTTGACACCCAGTGTCATTCTATCGAAGACGCCAGGGGAATGGCCCCTAAAAGTGCATTCTTAAGCATCCCTGGACTTGCAGGAAAATGCTGCCCTTGGCAATTCTCACTTGGGCCTTAATATTTTTTTTAGGGTCTTTGCCTATAGTTTGAGTAAATTCATGAAAGCTAGCTACATTTTACAATGCTGTGGTTTAGCAACAGTTGTATAGAAAGGTATAGAACAGGGGTCTGCAACCTGCGGCTCCGGAGCCGCATGCGGCTCTTCAGCCTCCTTGTTGTGGCTCCCTTCGGCTGCCGCGGGGAGATCTCTGATGGGGGATCCCCTTCCTCCCAAGAAACTGCGGAGGAGGGGGATTCCCTATCTATGTTTTGCGGCTCCAGACTATTTTTCTTTAGTGGAAGAGGAGGCAAAATGGCTCTTTTGATAGTAAAGGTTGCTGACCCCTGGTATAGAACATAAACTCCCGAACCTGGATCATACAATGTAAATGCGGCCACTCATCCATTGTTTGATTATATTGTTTATTTTTTTTTTTTGTAATAGGGAAGAATTGGCTCCCCTGTCAGTCTTTTTTTGCTGTTTCGTGGCCCTGGTAGGGAGTTTCACTTAGTTTCACTATTAGTTAAGGTGGCTAAAAATCCAGTGTTTTGAGCAATCATCAGAGGGATAGGTGAAGAAAAATCCTCACATGGGACCACCTGTCCCAGTGATAGCTCTGGGGTGACATTTTGGTTCACCCTGGAGAGATTTCCTGTTGCATCTTCAGAACAGGAAGTGCAGGGAAATCTTGCTAGCAAGGTACAGACAGCTAAAAGTAACCTAATACAGAATTTTTAAGAAAAAAAGGGTGCAGCACTGCCCTCTTAATTATGGATTGCCTAGGCTCTTGGGTGCTCCTTCTGTGCATGCCCGAGCATCTCAGGCATGTGCAGAAGGAACCCTTTGGTCAAAAAGATAATGCGCAGTGAGGTCAAGTTTTTTTTTCCCCCCATCTACGTCACCCAATCTCACGTCTGTGTTGGATAACGTAGTAAAAAGAACCCGAAAGAAGAGAAGAAGATGGTGGCACCCTGTGTGCCGGCCTGAAGACTGATGCCGGGACGACGTGGAACACGATGGAAGAGACCTCTGGACTGATCGACTGCTCTGTGGAATTGAAGGTAAGTGTAATTTTTTTCGTTTTGGTTGAGGTTTGAGTTTACTTCCTCTTCAAGGAAAACCCCCTTGTTTCTATGAGTAAATTGTAGTTAGAGGAAGCTTTAGTTTTTGTATACAGGCTCTATTTTCTGCCTTCATGTTTGTGGTTGTGTTTTACCTCTTATCATGATGCAAGTCAGGTGGCTTAAAGCACAATTTAATAAATAAGCACAGTGGCTCAGTAGATAGCATTCCGGCCTTCTCAGGACCCAGGTTGGAATCTCGGGCAGGACACTATCTGCATGGATTTTTCAGGTTCTTCCTTTGTTAGTGTGGGTTTCCTCCCAAATCCGTCCCCCCCCCCCCCCCAAAAGTTTTTTGCTGTTTGGTTACTAGTGGAACCCGTTTTTGGACAGACAGGTCCTGATTGATATATGAACACCCTAACCCAGTAACTGGAATTTCAGAGTTAAATGTATTTGAATAAGGCCAGAGTGGAATATTCATGGTGTCACAGTTACTCTATATCAGTAACTGCAATTAAACATAATGCCTGCAGGCGGTTCACTGACACTTTGACGTGCACCAAATAGACAGATTATTTCCACGGTACACTGTAATAATCTTCTAATGAAAAGGGAGAATATCTTTAATAGACTGGTTTATTAGCTGAATTGGTTTGGTTGCTTGTCCACTTAAAGTAACACTTACCAGACGTTTGGAATCTCCTATCTCTTTATTATATATTTTTAAAATGATGATGCAACTCATGTTTTCTTTCCTAGGCTACAGTATGAAAGAGCATATGTTGAGGAGTTCAAACACCTAGAAGATCAAGAACTGCAGATGTACAGCAGAGATGGTAATTGATTAGGCATTTGTTTTTTGTTGATTCCTTTATATGTTTTCTACAGTTTATAATTTTCAGCTGTCAACATAGTTTTGACTTTTCTAGTTTTTTCATTATATATATAAATTATATAAAACTGACCATTAAAGTTTAAAAATAACCAAAACTGTTTTTCTTTTGTTACTTTATTAGGAAAAAACCCTAGTTGGACACAAGCAATAAAATAATCAGACAATCAACAGGCAATTTGAGGAAATCTAGCTCAAAGTGAATGAAAGGAAAATTGCATTAATATTGCATTAAGTTCCACTGCCCAACCAATTCCAATGCTGCTAGTATGTATAAGCCCTAGGAGAGTTATAGGAAAAGGTGCCTCATTGGAGAATTTTCCCTCAGCTCACTTTGGTGACAATTGGGAAAGTCAAGGGAAATCTAATTTTTTTTATCTATTGACCTCAACACAAATAGAGGGTGAATTGGCATACTGAGGGGCATGGCGGTATAAAATTGGCAAAGGGCCTAACACTATCCTGCTTCATCCAAAACTAAAAAATATTCTGCAATTTTTTTTTCTGTTGATGAAAGGGCTCTTTCTGCACATGCCCAAGATGCTCAGGCATGCGCACAAGGAGCAGCCAAGATCCTAGGGATCCCTACGTCATGGGACCCGGAAGGCTCTGCACTCCCATTAATACTTGGTTTCTTATGTTTTGTCTACCCTGTTATATAAGGTAAAAAATATGAGTTTAGGTACACTTTAAAGAATATCTTTGGTTTGTATTGGTCAAATGAGGAAAACTCTCCCAGAACAGAGTCTTTGGTGCGTCCTCATAATATGCTGATATGGAAATACATTAGATGTTTTAGGTGTTTGTGTGTAAAGGGAAGGTTGGGGGCACATTTCTGGCTGTAAGGAGCAGACATGAACTTTGAAGCTCCCACCAAAAGTGCTGCTATATTCTTCCACATCAACACTCTGCTATTACCTGCATCCTCACACTTGCTTTTGATCCACTGAGGGATTGCCAGGTGTCCATGGTAGGCAAAGCTGATTCTGCTCATTATTTTACCAGTTGTGCCACCAGAAACCCAGAGCAATCAGACAGGTTTGACAGATTAATGCAGAAGGAATATCGTTTGTTCCTTTCTGCAATAATGACCTGCCTGATCATGGAAACTTAAAAGTGGAACTTTAGTTCCACTTTAAAACACTGTTATTGAGCATACCTAAGAATGTCAAATTTTCTGTTCAATTATGCAATCTCTCTCTCTCTCTCTCTTTATAATTAGAGGCCACAGCTGTCATCTCCAGAGATAGTCCGTAAGAAGACAGAGCATAGATATGCTTTATGCTCCTTTGTGATTCTGTTGAACTTTTCAAGTCCTGTTGAGCCCAATGTTCTCCCTTTGCTTAATTATGTATTCTACGTCTTATACATTCTTTACCTGGAAACTTTGATGCTGCTCAGGAAGCTAGTTCTGTTCTTCCCTGTTATGTGTTTTATGTATTACAATGATTTCTCCAACAATATAAATCATATTGATATGTATGGGGACTGATTCATATTGAATGTGGAGCTGTGCAAGAGTTTCAGCTTTACAGTCCATCTGTGATTTGTTTGGGAGAAACTCACCTGAAAGCAAAAATATCTGGCCATTTAACCTAAGTTAACAAATATTTACATTCCTCCTTTCACTCCTTGATTGTCAGACCTCTGGCACAATTTTTTTTATTAGCTTCATATCCTAATTAGGTATAATAATATTATTATTTTTAATATTAATGAACAGGATTTATATAGCACCAACATATTACGCAGCGCTGTACATTAAATAGGGATTGCAAATGACAGACTAATACAGACAGTGAGAAGAAACCCATGCAAACACAGGGAGAACTTATAAACCTAAAAAAGATAGTATCCTGATTTAAAACTGGGAACCTAGTGCTGCAAAAGCGCTAGCCCCTGAACCCCCTTCCCCCACCACCCCCATGATTCATCTAGTGACAAATATTCCTCTACAGTTGGCACAATTACTTCTCCAAGTTTACGTGGGAGCTCTTCTGGAAGCTAAATCCATTCTGGTTGTTTGAGCTCTTTATATCCAATGGTTCTGTTGTAAACTGCCCTTTTTATCTAAACAAATGTCTCTACATCCCCAAAGGGCAAAAAAAAGGGTAAAAAAAAAAAAAAGTAATACTAAATCTAACCAATGAGGAGATGTTTAGGCAACTTTTATTTCTCCAATCCTCCTCTGATACAACAGAGTCCAATTTAAAGACTTTTAGACATCTCTTGGTCTCTGTGCCTCTTCAAAAAGCTTGTAAGCAACCCTTTTTCTAAAAACACTTTTACTGGTCAGAAGGAAGAAGGAGATAAATGGTTAGCTCACAGATCTAAATCCGAGCAAGAAAAAAGAATGGTGGTTGACCCCCTTAAATTTTTAAGTCAAACTCATTTATGTAAAAACTGCTCTCGTAACCAATATGGTTTAATATGCTCGGTCTCAAGTGGTTAAGCGAAAAGTTCAGTTGGCTTCAAACAGAGCTTTCAAAAATGACATTGGGGTTTTAAGAGTAAATCTAAAAATTTGTAGATTTTTATTTATTGTTTCCATATATTAGAATGCAATTGCTTTTTATAAGGGGACTGTTGCTCACTGGACTAAACTCCATCCCTGCTAAAAGGTGATCTGTGCTATATTATCATTTAGGGTAAAAAAAAAAAAAAAAAAATATTAATTTAGGAGGGCTTTCCAGTCCGGTGGTGAGTATCTGCATTAACCTTTTTTTCTTTATCAAAGAAAAAAAAAATATTAAGTTGGTTCCACATTTTTGCTCTGTGAAAACACATGCATGGACACAACGTGAAGTCTGTTAAATTTTCACATTGTTGCACTGCAAAATCGTTCATTATGGCTACAAAAACTTTTTGGTGTGTTTTGGCATGTTAGGTAATGTATTGACTGCCTTTACTCAGCTAGGTGTAAAGCACAAAACAAAAACCATTATTAAACTTAAGAATGATCTGCAACAGTGCAAACCTATTCTAGGTGTACAGTGGGATTTAAACTCTGAACTGGTATTGCAATTTACATTTTTTTTTTTTTTTTTTTAAATATTTTTTATTGAAATTTTTTAAAATATACAGAGAAAAACAATAAAAACACTAACAGTAAAAACAAAAAATACCAGCATGATATATCAAAAAACAAACAAAAATAGACTAGGGGAACAATACAATAAAGAAAGGAGAAAAAAAAAATACTCGAATCTGACATTACAGGTTGATACTACAGTGGTTTATATTTGAAAAAGTCTACGGTCTATGCCTAAAGCTGTATGATGAGCTAGCCAAGGAGTCCAAACCTTATAGAAATTATGCAAAGAGTCATTTTTTCTAAGACCATGGTGTCCGACAGTCTGGATAGTACTGCTTGAAAACTTAACGTGGGTTTCCGCCATGCAGCTGCAATCACTTGTCTCGTGGCCAGAAAAATGAAAGAAAGTAATTTTCGCTGATATTTAGAAATACCAGAAGCTATATTGTGAAGTAATGCCATCCAAGGGTCTCTCTTAAGGGACACATGTATGACAGATCTTATATAATTAAATATTCTGATCCAGAGCCTTTTAACCACAGGACAGTCCCACCAGATGTGGCGAAACGTACCTAGGTCTTTACAGCCTCTAAAACAATGTGGATCACCCCCATTGATAAATTTGGCAACCCTTACTGGAGTAAAATACCACCTAAATAATACTTTATATGCATTTTCCTGCATGATAACATTCGAAGAGGAAATAGCTATATTCTGCCATATCCCTTGCCACTCCTCATCATCTAACTTTGATCCCAAATCTTCTTCCCATCTTTTGACCTAAGAGAGCAGTTTACATTTTTAATATTTTTTTCCCCCAACCATTATGGGAAAACCGATTTGTAAGGTTGTTTATGTGAGATTTCCACTGTGATGGAAACGGAATGATAGCATGGATGTGCTAAGAGCATACCTTTTTAACAGCTTGAGCTTTCTCCTGAGCATGATTAAGTCATGCGGAAATACCATGTCTGAACTGTGACATGTTGGATTTTGCCAGAAGGAATCTTAGGTTTATCCTGTACATCACGTTGTTCTATCACAAATGCTTTATTTATTCATGCAGAGTTTTTATGCCATACTATTTTGTTGATTTAGATAGATATTCGAGTTAACTGGTGTGTGCATATGTACCAGATAATTTCTGCATGTAAGCAGCCTTTGGTCCTGTGTAAACTCATCACACGATATTTCCGAACAACTTTTGTCACATAAAGCATCGGTGGAATTTTATTTAATTTTTTCATCAAAACATACAAAAGGAGCTGTGTCATTTCTACCTTTTCCTATGGATTTTTCCTTTAGCAGAGTCTACATGTCTGAGATTACACCGAACCTAGCACAATGTGTAACTACTGAAAGCTTTGTCCAGAGCGTAGAATTTTCCATACTGGCTTACAATGTATTTTTCAGGCCTTTTGTCCCTCCGTCCCCCTAGTACAATCTCTAGCTATCTCATAACATTAGCCCCCGACAGTTTTTTTTTTTTCCACCCTTGGTGCGCTTTGTAATTTTTTGTTTCTATTAAACAATTTTATCTTAAGGGTTGTAAAGCTTTCAGTTGGTGGTGTTTCAGAAGATGTACAAGTATAACTTATACTGGTTATATTCTTGTGGCTCATTAGGCGTCTGGTGTGATCCATTTTTTTTTCTGGTGATGAGACTTTTCATTACTTCCTAAAGTTTTAGTTTGAAAAGTATCTGCCTTTCACTTTATTAAGTACAATATCCTTCAATTTACTCTGTGGAGATATACTGTATCAAGCAATATCCCCTTATTGTCTGTGGCTTGGGGTGTCTGGATGTGGTTTGGGCTGTGGTAGTCCATCTCTCTGATATAAACTGATAGAGGAATGTATGCAAAGGTTATTGCAACTAGACTTATGCACATTATCCCACATTTAGTATCAAACGATCAAGTGGGTTATGTTATGGTGTTATGAGTATGCCTAATATACAGCATTATTATCGTGCCACGATATTGTCCCAACTCAAATATTGGTGGACCCCCTTCTAGTAAACTGTGGGCTCAGATAGAATCCCATTATAGAACAGGTAGATTGGAAAAATTTGTTGGCAAATAAAATGGGATTAACTTTTCTGACCACCCCATATTACTAAACTACACACCAACCAACTGGAAAATTGGTAACTTTTTATCTGGAATTACAAGTTTGAAATCTTTTATTGCCCAATTGCAGCTTACCTTTTTAACCCAACATGGCATAAGCAAGGATCTTTTCTTTTTTGAAACCTTTAAATCATTTAAAGCCTTACAAAATATGTATGATCTGCCTGATTCAGATCATTTTACTTACCAACAGATTAACCTCCTGGGCGGTAATTCCGAGTGTGACTCGGGGTAAAAAAAAAAAGATGCTAAAAGGGGTTAGTAACCCCTGAGTCACACTCGAGGTAGATAAACCTATTGGAAGAAATAGTAAATCGCTACTTACCTGACCCACTGGTGTCCCGCGTTGTCCTTCTCTGCGATGTCCGTCTTCTCCTCCGGCGTGACGTCTGTGCATGAGGACGTTGCCTGCGGGGCGGGAAATTCAAATCCATTTGTATTGCATTTTTTTTTTTTTTTTTAATTTTTTTTTTTTTTAATTCATCCAATTTATTATTTTGACATGATTTTGTGTTTCAAACTTTATTATACTCATACTAATTTACTGTAAAAGAAATTTTTGTGAAAAACAATGTACCACTTTTAGACATGTAAATCCGGAGAGAAATCAACCGCCCAGGAGGCTAAACATCTTTTTTAAACGCACAACAAAGAAGTATTTGATCCCCTGATCAAATTTGTTTATTTTGTACGTTTGCCCTCTGACAATGAAATGACCAGTCTATAATTGTAATGTTAGGTTTATTGTAGCTGTGAGGGACAGAATAACAACAAAATAACCCTCAAAAACCCAGTGCTCAAAAGTCAGAGCTTGATGTGCATTGTAATGAGTGAAATAAGTATTTGATCCCTTTCGCAAAAGATGACTTAGTACTTGGTGGCAAACCCCTGGTTGGCAATCACAGAGGTCAGACGTTTCTTATAGTGGGTCACCAGGTTTGCACACATCTCAGGAGGGATTTTGTCCTACACCTCTTTGCAGATCCTTTTCAAGTCAGTAATGTTTCGAGGCTGATTTTTGGCAACTCAAACCTTCAGCTCTCTCCACAGATTTCCTATGGGATTAAGGTCTGGAGACTGGCTAGGCCACTCCAGGACCTTCATGTTCTTATTCTTGCCACTCCTTTGTTGCCTTGGCCGTGTGTTTTGGGTCATTGTCATGCTGGAATACCCATCCACGACCCAGTTTCAATGCCCTGGCTGAAGGAAGGAGCTGCTCACCCAAGATTTGATGGTACATGGTCCCGTCCATTGTCCCTTCGATGCGGTGAAGGTGTCCTGTCCCCTTAGCAGAAAAACCTCCACCTCCATGTTTGACGCTGGGGATGGTGTTCTTGGGATCATAGGCAGCATTCTCCTCCAAACACGGCAAGTTGAGTTGATGCCAAAGAGCTCAATTTTGGTTTCATCTGACCACAACACTTTCACCCAGTTCTCCTCTGGATCATTCAGATGTTCATTGGCAAACTGCAGAGGGGCCTGTACATGTGCTATCTTGAGCAGGGGCACCTTGCAGGCTCTGCAAAACTTCAGGCTATAATGACGCAGTGTGTTAACAATTGTTTTCTTAGTGACTATGGTCCCAGCTGCCCTGAAATCATTGACAAATTCCCTACGTGTAGTTCTGGGCTGCTTTGTCACCGTCCTCATGATCATTGCAACTCGGCGAGGGTAGATCTTGCATGGAGCCCCAGACCGAGGGAGACTGACAGTCATTTTGTGTTTTTTCCATTTGCGAATTATCGCCCCAACTGTTGTCACCTTCTCACCAAGCTGCTTGGCGATAGTCTTGTAGCCCAGTCCAGCCTTGTGTAGGTCTACAATCTTGTCCCTGACATCCTTAGACAGCTCTTTGGTCTTGGCCATGGTGGCTAGTTTGGAATCTCATTGATTGCTTCTGTGGACAGGTGTCTTTTATACAGGTACTGTAACAAGCTTTAATTAGGAGCATTCCCTTGCAGAGGGTGCTCCTAATCTCAGCTCATTACCTGCATACAGTAAAGACACCTGGGAGCCTGAAATCTTGCTGGTTGATAGGGGATCAAATACTTATTTCACTCATTACAATGCACATTAGGCTTTTACTTTTGATCACTGGGTTTTTGAGGGTTTTTTGTTGTTATTTTGTCTCTCACACTTCAATAAACCTACCAATACAATTATGGACTGGTAATTTCTTTGTCAGGGCAAACGTACAAAATCAGCAGGGGATCAAATACATCTTTCTTTCTAAAAAAGTTAAAGATATTTATGCATTTTTACAAAGCACCAAATTAAAAATTAGGGGTATATCCTTGTTCTAAAATTTTCCTAGTGGCAACACATATTTTCAAGTCTGTTCTCCCTTCAATGGGTAAATGTAGGAGGGTTTTTAATATTTTAATTACTAGCTCACAATGGCGAGCAGCCGTTAATTACACATACAAAGCTACTAAATGTGCTTATCACTGGGATCTATATTTAAATAGATGGTATCTTACTCCGTATAGGATATCTAAATTTTCTTCCACACAGTCCTCTTCCTGTTGGAGAGACTGTGGAGAAGTTGGCTCATTGATACATTTATTGTGGTATTGCAAATCCATTTTGACCGCAAATATCTAAGCTTATTGGAGATATTGCCTTGGTCAATTTGCCTCTCACTCCCGAAATGACACTGCTTCACTTCCATGTAGTCTGCTACCCAACTACATCCCGATTCCTAATCAAAATTCTCTTCATTTCAAAATTAGCCCCTACCAAAAAGTGGCAAAATAACCAAGTTCCTAAATATCTTGAGGTAATTAAAGAATTGAACCAAAAACGGATGTATGAAAAAATTCTTGTGCTGGATAATCCCTATTCTCGATTTTACGATCATTGGTCCCAGTGGCTAAATCACCCTAATTGTACCCCAAACTTTTGGTGCTCAGAGACCACTAAATCTACAGACTCCATCCTGTGTTACTCAAAGGGGAAAAAACTTCCCCCTGAGTGACGCCATAATGACCACTATAATTACCAGCTTCATAATGTGCATGCGCGGGGAGCCGGGTGTCGCTCAAAGGGGAAGAATCGTCCCCCAGAGTGATGTCAGTATGCCAGAACCCACCCACTCTCCCATTGAAGGTCTGAGCCTGCAACGGACGAGTGGGCAGATTGTGTCGAGAGACACAACCCACCCGCCACCCTGAGTCTGCGATCCGTACAGGAGACATTGTCCTTTTCCTAACCCGCTGGGGGTTGCGCTAGCCAGAGCCACGGACCACCGCTGGTCCCTGTGCTCTAGCACCCCACCTGTCAGACGGCGTGGGCCTCATACCAGGATTAGAGACCCCTGATCTAAATAACTTTTTGACCTCATGGAGACCAGGAAGCCTGCAAGAGTCAGAAATTACGTAAGTATTTACCTCCAAGGCAGAGGAGCATTTAACAATTTAAAAATTTAATTTGGGAAAAACCCAAAAGGAATGGGTTAACAGCCGTCCAGAACAGGGCTTAAAGTTTTTCTTTAGTTTTAGGTTGCCTGATGCTACTAATATGTATCTATATAGCAAAATGTTTTTAGCACTATTGAAAAACCAAGGATTGTCTTTTTTTATCCCGTTTTCAGGTAACCATAACCATCTCAAAGGATTTGAAGTAAGGGAGTTGCCTGTACCAGAACATGACCTTAAATATCCAGTGTTACCAATATTAAAAAGTAGAAAAGAGGTAAATTAAGTTTTCTTTTGACTGATTTATTGTGCTTTATCTAAATTCCTATTAGCAGTAATAAATACTCCCTGTTTTACATATAAAGTCAAGGCAAACATTTGGATTGAAAGATGGGAAAACCTGTGAAAACTGTTTAAGGATTGTTTTCTGTCTATCTAGTCATATGATTTACACATTTCTGTCAAAAAGCCAGAGACCTACTTTAATTTGTTTTTAATATAATTGTGTGTTTAAAACTTATATATTGTGAGGGATTATCATCAAACACACTGCAGAGGGAGAACTCCATACACCGGCTTTACTTTGGGGTTCTTGCATGTGTTTATTGGTTAAAGCAGCAACAAAAAAAAACAAAAACCTTGCAAGGGTTTGTTTAACCACCTGGGCGTTTCACTGATGTCTGGATTTCTGTACCAAAAGCGGTATACTGTTTTTCATGAAATTTTTCTTTTTGAAATTTTAGACCTGTAACTTACAGAAATTTGTCCGAACAAGGGTCTAGTAGATATCCTGAATATAATAAAGTTTGAAACACACAATCATGTAAAAAAAAATTAACTTTAATATTATAAATAGTGTATAATGCAATGTAAATGTATAATGCAATATATATATATATATATATATATATATATTATATAAAGATTTATTTGTATTGGACTCAATACAGCTTTTTTGTATTGAGTTCAATACAAAGTTATTTGAATTTCCCGCCCCGCCTCCCGACCTCACTGACGCTTGCAGCGACGTCACCGGGAAACCCCGGAGATTGTCACTGCACATGCCGGATGAAGACAGAAGACATCTCCGGAGGAGCTGCGGGGACAAGGTAAGTATTTTTTTCAGTTGTAATCCGATTGTATTACAGTGTTGTATGACAATCGGATTGCACTGTAACGCTTGTTTATATTTTTAGCTACCCCGCACCTGGTTCAGGGTAAACGATAGTAGCAAGTTATCTTACCCCGAACCAGGTGCGGGCTAACCGCCCAGGTGGTTAAGCAACCGAAAAAAAAAACAGTTTAAAAAAAAAAAGTTTAGACACGCTTTAGAGTTTTTGGTCCCACAGACCTAACCTTTTGGAGACCTAGGCTCTCCCAGCAGACTATCCAATTGAGCCACCTGGTCTCAGGCTGCATCTCCCCCAGTTTCAAAGACATGCTCTTTTTTTTTATCAAAGGTCAGGTGCGTTACACCCATCTTCCATTTCTGGCCTGGAAGAAAGATCGTGTGCCTGGGCCACCCATTCTTTCCAGGATACTCCATGCTGGATCCTGGATAAAGAGCTGCAAATCTAGAGCACAACATTTATTTACAGCTTTATCTAAGCCTTTTAACCCCTTTTCTAAGTGAAACTGAGGTAGATGATGCCAAATACCCTTTGAATTGTGCATCACATGTTTTGTTCTATTACTACATATTTGTATATATTTTATTTTTATCTTTAAGCTGCTGTTTTAAGAAGTGTTTTTGTATTTGCAGCTTATCACTCTTATTGAGTCTAATTCAGTAGTGATTATACATGGCGCAACTGGCAGTGGTAAAAGCACTCAACTGCCACAGTACATCCTTGATCATCACATTCAGAACTCTGCATACTGTAATATTGTGGTGACACAGCCCAGAAAAATTGCTGCTTGCAGTATAGCCACATGGATCAGCAAGGAGAGAAAATGGCCTCTGAGTGGCTTAATTGGTTATCAGGTAAGACATATTTATTGATACGAGTAAGATATATGTATTAATATATATATATATATATATATATATATATATATATATATATATATA
>NC_092869.1:36566481-36655016 GCF_032062135.1 Pyxicephalus adspersus
TCACCCACTTTCTCTCAGCCCAGGTTAAAATCCCTGTGGAGCAGTATTTATGCACCCTTATGTTCCAATATTACTGCGCTGTAATTATGGAGCTTACACAATATTATGTAGGTGATGTTTAATAACAAGCCTTCTGTGGCTGAAGGGTAACGGGAAGTTTTGGTGGTGCTATTGAACCTGACAGAAGGTGTGTATGTATGATACTTCACAAAAATAAGCAAAATCAAGGCTTTTTCCTCGCAGGGGATCAGTGTCATTCATAGCATGACAAAAAACGCAAAATTTTGCCTCCTGGCTGGTCTACAAGACCTAAACTGTGGTAGACCTATTCCTTGCTCACAGGCTTCACACAGGCCTTTGCAACTGATGCCACTAGCCTAAAAGCAGAATGGAGCGCCTGAATCCCAAATAAAATGCTGCAAATATGCAGCACAACTTTTATTTACAGCCTTATCCAGGCCCTTTAATCCCTCCCTTCTCAAAGGAAATTGGAGGTTTACCCCCTGAATTTAGCATCATAGGTTTACGTTTACTACAGTTGTTGTTGTTGTTGTGTGTTTTTTTTTTTCCCTGCTAGATATATTTCTCATCAATTTCTCTAGAGCAGTTGTCCCCAACTTTTCTGACAGCAGGGCCCGGTAACATAGAATAACATTTTGCCACGTCCCAGTATATGTACAGCTTACACTATTCTGCTATTCTCAGCAGCTCGGCCCCGTCAGCACACTAGCTGAGAATAGCATAGGTAGTGTAAGAGAGCTGGTGTACTGTCAGGTGCAGACCTGCTGGGAATGCCAGAGAAGTGTAAGCCTTACATACATTGCTCTGCCATCCTTAGCAGCTTCTGTGTAAGCAGTGTGAGGAGAGCCGCCCGCTTCTACTGTCACTAGCTTTAGAGCCCGCTGGCAGCTGTAGTACTTCTGCCTCCTGCCATTTGCGGCCCCCAACTCACCAGCCACTGCTGACATCGATCCACAGCCCAGGGATTGGGGACCACTGCTGTAGAAAACACTGCATGAAATGCCACGAAAATCTCTCCAGAGTCAACAACTTTTTTCATTCTTAAAGTTTGCCCCTGACAAAAGGGTCCCTATTCAAAGATTTTCCCTTACCTATTGCTCTGATGACAGCTATCATTCAAATGTTGGATTTCTCTCCATTTCTGTCTTATTGACTGGAAAGTAAGACAAATAAAAAGGAGGAGAATCTCCCCCAGCACAGGTACACAAGAAAGCATAGAGGGTCTGACTCTTCCCAGCTTTATCCAAACTCATGTATGTATTTATAAAAACTTTAATAGTCCACTTCTTTAATTAACCTGTCAAAACCCTAACCCTTCCCTACCAAAAAAAAATGCAAATCCACTACTCCATATTAAAGCAGTCCTTTTTATTGACTATGAACCTGCCGCTGCACATCTGTGTTTTTTTCTTTTCTTTCGGCAGATTTAAGTAGTACTGAGGTGCTCTTAATTGTATGGTCAAATAATGAATTAGTGAAATACAGGCTACAAATTGTAGTGCTATTTTTTCTGTTTTCAGGTAGGTTTGGAGAAGAAAGCCACATCAGACACACGCTTGATCTATATGACAACTGGTGTTCTACTTCAGAAAATAGTTGGTGCCAAGAGCCTGGCAGAATTTACACACATTTTTATTGATGAGGTAGGTTTTTATGATGTTTAGAGATAATTACACATTGTTACTAAAATAGAAAGAAGGGGCAGTAATATACTGGACTGAGGTGATGGGGTCAGTAGAAAAGGTAAAAAAATTGGGATATACCAGCATGTGGAAAAAATGAAAATGAAGCAGGTGATGGAAAATGGAAACAAAAAACTGCAGCAGCAACTAAATTAACTTTGATACCATTTTCCAGTTTGCCAAAAATTGTGGATCACTGCTAGAATGCAGTTGGTATTTCTGGACCAGGAAGCATATACAGTGGTGATAAAATAACACTTTAACAGCTAAATGTTTATTTCAAACAAAGAAACTACATCTAATGGATGTTTTTGTGTGTTGTACATGTTTTAGAAGGAAAATATTAGGAGTCACATTGATAAATAGACATAAAATTACTCATTTTTTACTCCCATTTTTAGTACTCTTTTCAGTCATGCATGCTTCTGGTGTTCAGACCCCCCATTCCCTTAAAAGCTTTTTAAAGATGATGCCTGCATGTCTGAATATTCCCAGAAAGCCCCAAAACATTCATAGGGTAAATTGCTGCACAATTAAGAAGAAAAGAAGAAAAAAAATAAAGCAGTTTTTTTTGGTAAAATGTGCTTATATAATAAAGTGTTACAAACAATAAAATATATATATAGCTTGGCATGGTCTTTACCCAAAATAGCATCATGGGTGTGGTCAGACCAGTTCACTGTACAGGTTGATTCCCTGCCTTAATATAACAAATAGAGTGGGTATTTGCGCACGCCTTGTGGTCGATGCTACTAAATTCCGCCCCTATTTCCGTACCATTGACCAAGGCGCATCTTTTTCACAGACGCCAAACGCGGGCCTTATAAGGACGGGATATTCACATTCCAGCCCTTCACCTTAGGAACACTAGCACCTCCTTCCTGCGAAACTGCAAACTAACTCGGACATATCACCAGCACCTATAGAGGAATAGTGTTTTAAATCCATACTATTACTTACCTGTGTCTTCTCCCTGGCACACACCTTCGTCAAAAGAACCAATTTGTGTTATTAACGATCTCTACACATCCTCTGAGGAAGCCATTTAGGCGAAACATGTCAGGATAAGAGATGTTTATCTTCTATGAAATTATTCTTTTTGGTATATTGGGCCAAGGAATCAACCTGTATAGTGAACTGGTCTGACTACACCCATGATACTATAATGGGTTACGACCACCTCAACCTATGTATATTTTAATAACTGTTTGTAACAATTTTGCCAAAAAAAAAAAAAAACTTGGTGGCAAGAATAGATTTACATCAGGAAAAACAGCTATCTTTATGTCTATGCTGTACAATTAAGTTTATTTTGATTGGGAGCAATACTTCAATTATCCTTATACACAACTCTACATCTAGAACTGCAACAGCCTTGTTTTGTGTCCAAACCATTTCTACTATTTCTAAGCCTACAAGCTTCTGCCCTGCTTCTTTAGAATACAATTTTTGATGCAATCTATGGATCTGACCGTTTCATAATATAACCTCCCTTTCCTAGATTATCTTCTTTAGTACTAAATAATCCCCTGCTTATGTTACCAGTCATCATAAAATCAACATGCACTCATAATCCAAAACCGGGTTTAAAAACTGTAAAGGGATAAAATATTTCAGTTACAAAAACATGTTCAGGGTTTGTTCCTGCTGCCTGCTTGTAATAACTTTGGTCACCTCTGGCCAAATAACCCCACAGAATATAAACTATTTGGGGCTATGAGTACCTGAGGTTGTGTCTTTTTCTCCTGGCTTTTTTTCCATTGCACTATTTTGCAACATCTTTGATTCTAGATATGCCCAAAACTCATAGTTCACTAACTGTTTTTTGAGTACTTTGTCTGCAACATTTGAAAGAACGAATGTCTGCCACCATGAATCCCTCATGCCCTTTTTAAGTCCATTTTGTCTTTGGGGTCCTTACTTTCTCTGCCATTTGTGGCTCAGTCCTTCTCTTTGTCAGTGTGCCTGGGTTCTTTGCCTTATTGGCGAAGGTTCTTGCTGCAGTCACAAAAAGACTTTGTGGCTCAATCCATCCAGTTTTTTTGTTGACCCTAACTGTAGAGGCTTTTAGAGTTCTGCTCTTTGCCTTGTCGATTCTATTTACCTGTTTCCTTAGCAAATTCTGGTGCCTTGGCTGCAGTGACTCTGAACTGCTTTTGTCTTTTACTGACAAGCTTATCTTTGAAGAATTGCAGTCTTCTATTACACTTGATCTAATTAGACTCTGAGTTCTTACTAATATGGTTTGCTTCCTCTAGTGTTTGAAAAGTTAGACTCCTTGAAGCCACAAAGACCTTCCCATTGCACTTTCTTTTTTAAGTCTTCATGTATAGTAATTGGGGACACCCTAACATTACATTGATACCCTTAAAAATTTTTTTAGACTAATTTTTGTTTAAGAAAATGTGTTCAATACTTTGTCATCTGCTTCACCAACTGAAGATTGAAGGTTTTATGGGGATCCCCATTGTACCAGATTGTCCCTGACTAATAATGGTGACATTTACCAGATCATTGAATGCAAAGTCAGTAGCATCTCTGAATATTTATTATTAATCTTTATATAATGTATTATTATTATGATGTTTAACAGGAAGGCTAATTCTACACACAGTAGTGTTTTCCCATTTAGCATGTGGGTTGGACAGGATTTTCAGAACTCTCTTGCCTACTTTTTTCACTTAATACTTTGTTAAAGACTGTTTTCTTCGATCAGTTTACTATGACCTTGTGTAGAGTGTATCTTGGCATTATCCCTCTCATGGTTCTTTAGAATCTTTGTGCTTCCTAACCAATATTTAAACCCTTGGAATTGTTCTTTTCTCTTATAAATACTCAAGGTGGTTTGACCTTTTGTATCTGCTTTTGCAAAGTAATTGTCTGTCCTGACAGCCTTTCTGTTTTTTAATCCAGTAAGTTAAGGCTTTAGGGACTCTCTTCTGGTCTTTGGTAGTTTCAAATATTCACATGGAGGACATGTTCGGTCCCTCTACCTTGCATTTTACACGCCTACATTTTGCCACATAATCACATAATGTTTGTTAAAATGCCTTAACTTTGATAATGGTTTGTTATATACAATCCTTGTCATTGAAATTCAGCTCTGTCCTGTTTGTGTTGAAGGCTAACATTCCAAATATCAGCTGTTACCAATTTTTTTTTTAAATGTAGAATTTTCTTTAGTTTATGTAGTCAGAATGATAAAGTTGTAAAAACCTGTTTGCTCCCCCCTTCCTTTTCTGTGCTTCCCTCTGGCGATTCATATTGTCTTCACTGAAATGTCAGCAGAGGCCTGACCTTTTGGTTGCACTGGAACAGGTCTTTTCAGTGCTCAGATGCCTCCAGAGGATAAAATGACTTTACTAATTTTGTCTATGCTCCTATTTTTTGTACAGTACAAACTTTTTGCTGTCATCTATCTGTTAGGCTGGTATTGGAAATGTAGCACAAGGTATTTCCATATGGCTTGTTTTGCCCAAATAAGTTACTTCAGTATTTTTTTTTTTGGTTCCTAAAGCTCATTGATTCTTAAATAAGTTCTAAAAAAAGACATTTTTTCCAAAAATTGCTGAAAATGGCTAATGAGTGCTGGGTCATAGATATTGTGCATCTTTTATTGGCAGTATTTTTCCTTGTTTAACCCTAACACACGCTGAAGGTAATTCAGTAACAAATTATTTGTAATTTCAATTTATTCGTAGATCCAGTGACATCTTCTAGAGCAAGTGTATTAATGCATGGTGTTTTTAAGTAAACTTACATTGTGCTGGACCTGCGCATGCTTGAGATCGGCATATTTTTCTTTTTTCATGAAAAGTCTCTTTCTGCACATGTCCGAGATGCTTGGGGATGCTGAAAAGGAGCACCTAAGAGTCTCCCGGGATGCGTGACGTAGGTATCCCAGGAGGCTTTGCGCACCCTTTCATTCTCCATCTCCTAGGCCAGGGGTGTCAAACTCTGGCCTGCAGCGTTTTTTTTCTTGGCCCCTCAAAGAAATCTTACATATGAATTGCAGCTGACCCGCCGCTGCATTGAAATAACGCCGCTACTACAAATCCCAGCATCAATCGCGTCTATAGGCCATTGTCCTCTCTGCCTATGCGTGGCCCCACATTGGACTGTTTTATAGACGCAGGAAATTGTAGAAGCAGTGCTATTTCAGTTTCAAGTTTGGCCCACGACTTGGTCTAAGTTTTTAATCATGGCCCATGTATTTGAGTTTGACACCCCTGGCCTAGGCGATCGTGAATTAGAGGCCGGTGCTGCACCCTTTTGCACTTAAAAACATTTTTTTACTTTACTTAAAAAGGTTTTCTACCCTTTGATGTAAAGTGAAATTTCTGAGTTTAGGTACGCTTTAACACTGGCAGGCACTTCAACAATCTAAATCTTGGAATAAAATGAAAATATGAATTCTGACATCTTTGGAAAAGGTAATAAAATAAGGTAGCCAGTGCAGCTAAAATGTTAGTTGGCACCTAACTTCTAGAATATGACCTAATTCTTGAACTGTTCTAAAACTTACTGTTAAGACAATGGGGTTTATGAAACTTCCTTTGACTGGTCCTTTGTCTATTGCTAGATAAAATTAATTGGTTATAAATCCCAGGCTTCATACTACCATTGGAGAGTTCTCCCTAGCCTCTTTTAGCTGGTGCTCCACCTGGCACTTTTCAGTAACCACCCAGCTGTTTTTGGGTGGTTTTTGAAGAGTTGGGTCACAATACTGCTATTATGACTCTTCTACTGTTGGTAACTATAGTTTTTTGTTTGCTTTGTACCTGCAAGCACAGCTTCTTCAGTGCTACACTATGCTTAAAGAATGTATCTTGCGCACCAGACATGTCTCATTCTCACATATTAACTTTTTTTCATTTTTTTTAGGTCCATGAGCGCACTGAAGAAATGGATTTTCTACTGATGATTGTTCGCAAACTTTTGCGCACCAATTCACGGATGGTGAAGGTAAGTAGCATGTGCATTTGTCGTATTTTGAGGCATTAGGTTTTTTTTTGTGCTTTAATTGATGGACGAGTGTGGATTTATCCTAATTCGGATAATTCTTCAGCTAACAGTTTGTACATGTATTTTCTTGTTCTTAAAGTGAATCTTTATTATAAACCTTTGCTGACTTTGCTAGACCTCACTGAAGCAATTTATTCTCTCATCAGAAACTAAAACGTCATGTTTTTAGCTAGTCTTATTATTTCCTTTGCCTGTTAAATGTTGTTTGCAGTGTGGTCATTGGTTCCTTTATATCTTGGGTTAACAGGTGTGTGCATTGCCTGATTTATGAAGGGGTAAACTACTATAAGATACAAATCAAAAATAGATAAAACCTGGGTTGGCGTTGTTTTAGTAGCATTTTTTATTAAAATAAACCAGACATTGCACATGTTTATTTTACTCTGCTATATGCTAGGTTGGCTATAACTGGGTTAAAATTACCCTAGTTAGTCTTTGTAAATAAAACTTCTTTTTCCCTTGGGCTAGATGGCATTCATCTGTGACCGGTGTAATGTGTTGTGATTAAGATTTTTCTCATGTTCACTTGAATTAATTTCTAAACTTTGCCCTAGGCTAGTGGAAATATGAAATTGTTTGCATTAAATTGAGCTTTGGCTGAAGCAACATGTAAATTCTGGATTCCAATTATTACCAATATCTTGTATGTGTGTTTCTAGCATTTTTGACAGGGAAACAGGTTGGTTTGTTTGTAAATTGTCAAGAGAACTGTTTTAAATTTTTCCTGAACACTCCATATTTTTTAGTAAGATTTGGTTTGTGCTCTGTGAAGGTTAATATTGTTGGCTGTTTTTCCCCCATTTAAAACTTTCATGCTCCCCTGTCTTCAAGGGCTTGGCTCATCATCCCATCAAAGAAATGTAAGCACAAAATAATTAAAATATTAAAGGTTTAAATATGTTCAAAACACAAGTCAGAAAAAAAACTTTTTATTTATTATTATTACACTTGTAAAGTGTCCTTGTTTCTTATACTGAGTTTAATGAAATGGTGTTTAAGGTAAATCATTAATTAGGCAACTTACATATTCAACACACCTGAAAGGGAAAACGGAGGTATTGAGCCTGATTTATTAAAACTCTCCAAGGCTGCAGAGGATACACTTTCATCAGTGAGGTTTGGTGATCCAGCAAACCTGGAATGGCATCTGCTATTTGTTTGCAAAAATTTTCAGTCCTGGACCAAATCCATTCCAGATTTGCTGTGTCACTCAGCTTCACCAATGAAAGTGTATCCTCCCCAACCTTGGAGAGCTTTAATAAATCAGGTCCATTGCGTGAGCAAAAAAGGTCTGAGGCCACTTCTTCTCGGTAGTACATAGTAATCTGCTTTTAAATTTCCCGCTCCCAGAATCCATCACTCCACCGCATCACCCGGAAGATGTCACATCTCCCCGGGTGATGCAACTGTCCTACCTCACCCCCTGGATCCACGGACAGCTCTTGGTGCTCGCATCACATCTTCGGGGTGATGCGATCAGCAATAGTAAATTCCGGGGGAGATGCCAGCGGGAAATCGCCGCTGGCATCACCCATGGAATTTACTATTGCTGATCGCATCACCAGTTAGATGCGATGCATAATGCAGAAGTCCTGCATGGTGCATCGCATCTAACTGATATTAGGTGCAGCGGCGTGACCGGGTCCCGGGTGGCATTTAAAAGCAGATAACTCAGTAATCTGCTTTTAAATTTCCCGCCAAGCCACGCCTCTCAACGGACAGACGCCCTGCCATCACAGCAGGACTGTTAAATTGCCGCTGGAGCGCGGGGCGCAGGTAAGTGGGGCTTTTAAGCTTGCCGCTTTTTGCAAGTGGATTCCACCCTGAGTCACACTCGGGATTACCGCTAGGGGGGTTAATTGGCTTCCCCCCAAAATAATGACCTAGGACTCTATTAAAGATTAACATACATAAACATCAACATACATAGGATACATACATAAGATATCATATGACTATTATAGGGACATTAGATTGTGAGCCCCTTTAAAGGACAGCTAGTGACATGACTATGGACTTTGTAAAAGCGCTGTGTAATATGTCCACGCTATATACTGTGTAATAATTAAAGATTAATATTTATTATTATTAAACTTTGTGTATTTTCTTTCCAAGAAACGTTGGCCATTACGTACCCTGGACAGTGTAAATACTAATTCCCATAAAGCTAAATTAAATTGGCAGTAAAGTCGAGAAGTCAAGATTGCTAACCCAAAGGGAATATTTAGAATTGTTAACTGTATCTAAGCATCACCTATCTCTACTACTGGTGCACTTTCAGGAATTTGAGTGTGTATATGCTCTCCTATGCTTACATCCTTCTAGATAGTGTGAGATCTAAGGCATTGCTGTCTCTTTTTGTTAGGAAATTTTAAGTTAGATTTTCACTGTGTTGCTTATTGTTGTCTTTGCTCTGGAGTCTTCTGTGACAAAAGACCATCCTTAAAGAAGCAAGGCCTACTGGCGACATGTCATTTGCGCACTCTGCCTGGCTGTTTTGAGCACAGTTTCCAGAGTACAAAACTATTGTAATTGGGAAATGTTTCTGTGGTGTTTACTTCTTCCCTGAAATAAGGAAGCAAATCCTTACCTTTACCAAGAGGGCCGTTCCGGTACAGACAAAGTAAAGAACAAATTTTAGATAAAAAATAATTTAGGAAGCAAATATTATTAGAGCACACAAAATTACTCCTATGTAATATATGTTGCCAAGCCTTATGTAATGAAAATATAAGAGGGGAAGAAAAGGCTTTTAGACAAAAATTATCTGTATTTACAGTATGGAGATGGGAGATCTGTAAATACAGATAATTTTTGCCTAAATGCCTTTTCCTCTCCTCTTGTATTATCATAATATAGGAAGCAGTTGGAAAAAATATATGATTGGAGAATCCACAATTTATTGCCAAACAAATATAGACAACGAGTATTCGGGATCCTGTAAATCTCCCTTTATAAGAGGTCTCTAGATTAAGGAAATTGCCAGTAAAACACGATAGCGTAGCACAAAGACAGGATGTTGGCATTAGTGAAAGATCAACTTATAGGACACTAAAGGCAGTGCTATTAACTAATGCTTTGAAATGCTTTGAGATGCTTTGAAATCTGCAAAAAGTGCTAGGAGTCATACATTATGTTCTCTTGACTGCATTACATTACTGCATTCAGCATAGAAAAATCACAAACTTCTAAAATTGCCTGTAGGAATTTAGCAACAATGTCTATAAGGAAGGATTCAGGGTTTCCCCCTAGGTGTACATTTTGCTCATAGTATTGCAGCATGGAAATATTCATGGCTCTTGGCAGTGAAGGCTTAAAATAAAAGTGAAAAACTGTGGAGCTGCCTATCTTGTCATTTAGTTGTCCTCTAAATGAAACGGAGCCATCTTGGCTTGAATAGGCGTTGGAGTCCCTCTAGATAGAGATGAAAAGGGCTGATGTATGCTGATGTAAAAAGATGTATTTGTAAGTTGATGTTTATAGCAGTATGTATAGAAAACCAGTATGTTCAACAAATATGAAAAACATAACTTTTCATTTAAAAAAGGTAGGTAGGTTTTGGACCATATATGCAATATATCTGTTGGGTGACAAGTTTGTGCTGGTAGTACAAAATAATGTTTATTATATTATGTCGAGTATTTTGCAAAATGCCTTGGTGTGTGTAAAAAAATCTTTTTTCTTATTTTCACAGGTAATTTTGATGTCTGCCACTATAAACTGCAGAGAGTTTGCGGAATATTTTGCTTTGCCGGTCCTTAACCAACTGGTCCCAGCATATATTTTCAATGTTGAAGGAAAGCTTTATGATATTGAGGTGTTCTACCTTGATGACTTGAAGCATATTCCTAGACAAAAGGTAAACTTAACTCTTATGTTATGTTGTCTTGGGTGGTTGGGGAATTTGTATGTTTCAAATTATTTGTAAAGATGCCTTTTCTACAGTTTTCTGTTGTGACAGTTCTTGCCTAGCACACTTAAGCACCTAAATCAGGGGTGTCCAAACTTTTTGCAAAGAGGGCCAGATTTGGTGAGGTGAAAAAGTGTGTGGGCGTGGTCTGCGCAGGTCCTGCACAGCACACGCCCACCAGGTGTGAGGGATTACCCGTGCCCAGAGTCTGGTGTCAGTTCGGGCTCCATGCAGAGCATGTTCTTGGATTCAGAGTGAACATGATCCGTGCGAATCCCGCACAGCACATGCCCACTATAATGACATAGGGGATTCCCTGTGATGACAGAGGCTGCGGGCAGGTGGAAATCTGAACACGGGCTGCAATTAGCCCTCAGGACGGACTTTGGACATGCCTGACTTAAAATAAAGACCTCATGATGAGGTTTAGTGGTTTCACTCTGTGACTAACGGGTAGCCGTGTTATGTTGTTTTCCCTGTGTAGATAATTGGGGCTTGTACATGGTATGATCTATTAGATGTTAAGGAACGAATATCATAAAGTCTAAGCAATTGGAGGAGATTCCTCTTGTGTCTTCTCAGACTAAATTGCAATTTGCACACCCAGCCATGTCATGTATAACTTTTCACCAGCATAGGCATCAGCTGAGTCATGTGGTTACTTTAAAGCCCCATCTACACAGAACAAGGCCTAGCTTACTAAAGCTGAGGATTAAATGTAGTAGATGAAGGCGGCAAATAGGTTTGTATGTGTACTTCTCAGATCTCAAACCTTATTTTGTCAAACTCGCATCAAATGGTTGCAGGGTAAACTCAAAAATACAAATATATTTTTTGAATGCCTGGTAAGTATGTTAGAGTCCCTGCTTTATAAATAGAGCACTAAAGGACATTATTTGTAATTGTGCAACTTAAACCAATCTCAACTTCTTAAATCAAAGAGTTTTAAATTGTTGGAGAAAACAGTAGATTATGTGCAAATGCTGGTATTTGGTGTTTATGTTCCACTAGTAGCCCATTCATATTTTTTTGTCTGTCCACACATGTCATTGTGAGTTTTAAAATGAGCATCAGGGGTAATCTGGACTTCCTTGTCTTGTGTATGTGTATGGCCATTTATATAAGCCTTGGAGTTTCCTTACATCCAGGACATCCAGTGCCATAGTGTCCTAATGTAGTTTATATGCAGTGCCAGACTAATCTGTTGAATGCGTAAGGCACCTCTGGACATGAGCAATCATTCTCTATGGTGTACAGGCTTTAGTAAGTAAAACTCCCTCCTTTCTCCCTTCCTTGGAAATAAACCTACCTTAAGTCATAGAAAGAAAAGCTGAAAGTTGGCTAGATAGAATTTTATAATGTAGTTCTTTGTCCACTTTTAAAAGTGCGATTGGCCTGTAGTTGCTAAACTTTGTACTATTCTTGCTTTCTTTAGCGCTCACAGTGGATGAGCCTCATTTAGATGACTGGGGAAAAAAATGATTGGAAATGGAGATTCTATTAGTAGTTCAGAATATTTATAATATTGGGCCAAGAAGGCACCTTGCTTCGGGCTTTCCCCAAGTTTAAAAAATCTTGGAGCTACATTAAATTCTTTACCAAGAGAGTCCTGGAGATTATGGATTATTTGTTCCGAGAAATGGGCAAAGTTGAAGTCATGTTGAAAGTTAATCATTTTTTGTACTTCTAGTTGGAGACTGCAACTCGGACTTTTGGTGAACCATTGATTAGCAAGGAATTGTTTGAAATTGCAACAACTTTAATGCAGCTGTTTGATGACATGGAAAAAGAGGAGAGGCAAGTTTATATTTTTTATGACTTTTTTCAAAATCATGTTATATGATTTCAAAAGATAGGAATGTGAATGTGCCTAAGGAGTAAAAATATTTCGGCTCGGTCACCAAGCACAAAGGTGGGCGAGCAAAATTTCCTGTCCTTTCTTTAACTGCATAGTAAAGGATTGAACACAGTAGGCTAACTCAGGATAATCACTTCTACTACTAGCATACCTAATTTTTTTTTCATTTTTGCTAGTGTCCGACAAGGATGGACAGTTTTTCTTTGCTTTGCCCAAACCTTTTTTTTGCGGTTAGTAAAGAACTCCCATGTTTTCAATTTTGATAGTGAAGGGTAAAAACATATGTTCAACTGTATTGCTGTGTGCTATACTGCAAGACATAGTAAGACACAGACTCTTGCGTGGCGCCCGTTGTGATGCTGATTTTTTTTTTTAATACACTGAATGGGGCAACATTGAAAAAACATACCCCATCGTAATGAATAACAAGGAACATCAGACATTGCTTTCTATGCATTGTCTGATGCTTTCTGCTTAGTGGCACCAAAGCTTAAAGGAGAATTACCTTGTTGTACAGTTGTCACATGTAACTGTACCTGCATTGGAAAATTCCTCTCCACCACATATTACAAAATTTGTAACATAGGCATGTTCAACACATAATGACTGCTTTTTTCCCAGAAGTCTCTGAAGCTTTTGTAGCTTCCTCAAATTTTAGTAAAATTAGAAATGAGCATAATCTCTTGAAAATGAGGTTCTTTAAGCATTACTCTCATAGATCTAAAAGTTAGGCTGTGGCAGTTTGGAGGTCGTACTTCACAACAGCATTATATTGAGGATCCAGATGCACTGCCTGTGCTTGAAAGCCTGTTATTTCTAGTGTTGAGCTATTATTAAAGCCTCCTTTTTCTTGTAAATCTTTCTGCGCCACATCTTCAATGTTATATAACAGACACGTGTCCCTGTCTGCTGGGCACACTGCTATGCATTCAGTGCCTTCCCCTTATTTTTTTTTTCAATTAAGGTTTAATAAAGGAAAGGTTATTTCTTAGGATGTCTGAAACTTCTAAAATAAAAAAAGGAAAGCGTAAATCAGGTGTAACCAGAGACACTGAGTAATCTGGACATGTTTCTATATTTTGCAGCCCATGGTTAATACAGCGAAAACACAATCCATATCATGGGAAGTGTAAAACAGTGTTTTTTTATGTACAGATAGCTGGAATTTATTTTTCAAAAGAGGTTCAATGTGGTTCTTAGATTTGCGAAATGCTCTGCATTCTAGCTTTCTTTAAAGTTGGTTTGATCCCACTTATGCCTTCACTGGCTTCTGAACTGCACAGTGTAAGAATGGGCAGATTGGGAATTTTTTTTTTTTTTTTTTTTTTTTTTTTTTTTTTTTACACAATACACCCTTTGTCTTGGCTTGTAATTACTAGACAGAGGAGCATCAAACGTATAACACCTGGTAATGAATGCCTTAAGCTGGGTACACACATGCAATAATTGTCTTAAGCTGGGTACACACATGCAATAATTGTCGTTGAAAAGGATCTTTCACGATCCTTTCCAGCCACTAAGGACTGCATGATGCATGAACAAGTGCTGTACATACAGCATCGTTCTGCTCTATGGAGAGAGGAGGGGGAGAACCACTGAGCAGCACCCTGATGCGCTCTCTCCCTCTTCACTTCCATTAGTTCGTCGCCCTGAGCTGATTATCGGACGAGAACCATTGCAAGTGTGTACGTAGCCTTAGCCTAAATTCTTAAACCAAAGACAGATGTACTTTAAAGGCTACCAGCCCTTAGAAAAACATAGGGACTGCCATTGCCAACCAGCTTTTGGAAGCTACAGTCACCCTGGTGACTAGTGTTTTAAAAAATAAAAAAAATAAACAAATGTGAATATAATTTTTGATCTTGTAATTGTTTTGTTTGATTTGTGTCATATTAATTTCCCGCAGGAAGATCACAGCCTCAAAATTTAACACAGATCCGAACAGTGTGTTGGTTTTCTTGCCAGGTAAATTGCTGCCTTTCTTTTAAGGCCAAGAGAATGAGCCCTCCAAGTGAAAGTGATATTGCGTGTTTTTCCCCCTAAATTAAGACAACCTCTCCTCCTCCTGTGTCACTGTCTGTATCTATCTGTCATTTGCAATCTCTATTTAATGTACAGTGCTGTGTAAAATGTTGGTGCTATATAAATCATGTTTAATAATAATAACCCCCTCCCATGCAGTTTTAGAAAAGGTTAACCCATTACAAACTAGCACACAACTTTGAGAACTGTACTAGTACTGTGACTGAATTCTCAGCAGCCTTTTGGCACTTCAGAGTACTTTTTCTTGCTGAGTAACAGGTCTGGAGTTTGACAGCTTTTGACTTATCACTGAGTGGCATGGCGCTAATACTATACAATGTTTGCTCATTATTCCTTGCTTTCTTCTGTCTAACATCATACAGAAAGTCATTGAACAACATTGCTTAGTATCTTTTTTAAAAATTGTGTAAAGCATAACTTTGCTGAGGACCGTATTGTAATAATGGGAAAAGTAAACTACTTCTGTCAACTAAGCACAGGACTTACTACTATTTTATCGTTTTAACCTAATTAAATGACATCAAAAATACATAGTACATATTGGCTTTAAAGCAGAACTAAACCCACAATACCTGCTTGTCCCTGTTCCCTCTCAGGGCGCCACCTTCTTTCTGGAGATGATTTTCGGCAATCTTGATTGGCCAGGTTAGGACGATTTACCTCCCCCCTCAGGCGTGCAGGAGTTCATTCATTCCCAGCATGCGCAAGGGAATCCGGAATTGCCGGGTATCCTGACAACCAAAGCTGAGCTTTACAGCTCACTTCTTTTGACAGAGACCTGAAATGCTCAGACAGGTAGGAGGGATTATTGCAGAAGGGGTATTGCCTGTTCCTCTCTGCAATAATGACATGCCTGTTCATGGATTTCTAAAAGTGGACCTTTAATTCGGCTTTGAATCAATATCACCTACTCAAAGCGGAACTATTCTTTATTCCTTAATTGAGTCCCACACCGTCCTGGAATCATCCTTTTTCTGTTGCCGGGCGCCACCATCTTCGCCCATCTTCTTTCTTCTCCTCGCCATGTCACCAAATCTCAGTTGGGAGACATAGCTGTAAATGGGGGAGAAAGAGTGCCAATTTCACTGTGGATGCGTGCAATTGCCCCCCTCTCCCGTTTCAGGAAAAAGCCCCTGCATGTGCCGGAAATCGGGCCTGGCTGCAAGGATATTTGAAGGAGTCTCTGTGCTCCCATTAAGTCTTTACCACAGCAGTGGTAAAGACAGAAGTAGGGCTCCTTTTTTTTTTTTTTTTTTTTTTAAATAATTTTTATATACCCTTTTTAATTTTAATTTATCTACCCTTTTATGTAAAATAAAAGTTTTGTAGTTTATGATATTATATGATGATTATATTATGTGATATTGTTATGTCCGCTTTAAAGGTGGGCTTAACATGATTTCAATACGGTAACTTGCCAATAGGTGGGTGTTTTAACGCACTATGCAGGGGTACTTTAAATTTAGGATGGCATGCTAATGCACATGTACAATTAAGTATTGGACTGCAGGACTATTGGACTTGGAGCACAGAACACTAAACCATGCCTTTTTCAGTTATGGTGTTTAAAAAACAAAATCAATTTTTCTATTTCCTGACTGCTTATTTTGAATGAATTGACTGCCTTGTCATAAAATGCAAGCTAATGTTCACTATACTTCACACTAACACACATAAATGTTAATGAATATGACTGAAATTTAGTAATGAATTTTATTGAAAATCAAAAATGTAAAAAAATTAAAGTGCAAAAAATGTAATCCTGTGCCTAGCTTTTGTTGTGCACAGCAAAGTTGTAGTTACATTCTAGTTTCTGCCCCCTTTTAATACTATTTCTTTCCATACTCTTTAATGTTAATCTAAACTGAGTGAGATTTGTACAGGCTTTTATGGTGTGATAAAAAATGACTAACGCTTTGTCATAGTAGCAAACTGACATTTTGCCTCTCTGCGTTAATCAGTCGGCTATAGAGCCTGAGAGAAAGAACAAGGTTCCTGACCAGTTTTATTGGGCGTGTTTATGGGTGCGTTGAATCGTGCTCTAATTGTACATTATTCAGGACACTGAGCAGCCTTTTAGGTGAAGTTGTTGAGGGTAATGATGTAGCTGAGGCAGGAAGCACACAAACCACAAAGCAGTACTGTACGCACTGGCAAATGTATGCGTAGCCTGCAGTGCCTTGCAAAATGTCCTTCCTGTCAGTCATTTAATTTATCTAGGCCTCTCAGCCTTAGGTTTATAAATGTCACTACTCGTTTGTTGAAGATAATGTAAATAACATGCAATTATTCCCTTTTCCCCCCTTTTCTATTGTTTGCTGCTTTTTCCACAAGGCTCTTTTCATTCTTTATTTGTGCACATGCTGCGGCTTCTTTGTATAGGCTTTTAATTCATAAGGTCCGCAGCTCCTTGTATATATTGGTCTACTGTTCTCCCCCCGCCATGTATTTGAATACAATTTATTTAAAACTGAATTTTATTTTTTGTCAGTCGTCATAATGTCTGCTTATAGATTTCATTTATGTTGGACAAGATGAAACAAAAACTGCCAGCTTTGTGAAATCTCTGAACGCTTCTCCCATGATAATTATTGGACATTTTTACCATGAAGATTGTAGTCCAGCAAACCCATTTCCTTAAGGAAAACTGCACGTGTATGCTTCAGTGCTGTTAGAGATGTTTTTTGGATGCTTACTGGTGGAGTTCAAGGTTTGGCAAATGATAATATCCAAATAAACATGAAATTGTACAAAAATAATTCAATGAGGTTAATAAGTGAATAAAATTGTGTATTGAAGCAAATCAAATTTGTGCTATGTGGACCATATATGCTTGTAAGCTGCTACTATGACAAAGCACAGCTCTGACAGACAGCTCAGTCCTGGCAGAGCAGATGCCTTAAATATCTCATCTTTTGCTTGCTCCTCTTATTAGCAAGTCCCTTTTGAGCACATGAGAATTGCAGCACAATTGGCTGTATGTGCGGCTTTTTCCCTTTCATAAGGGGATTCCAGCAAGATGATAGGTAAATTTAAAACTTGTATTTGCAAGTAAAAAGTAAATTGAATGGTCCATGAAAGTAAAGCTAAAGGCTCTTGCATGACAATCTAAACAAGCAATGAATCGGGGTACTTTGTGATACATACGGCTTTTAAAATAAATGTAATTATTACTTATACTGACTGAGCCAAAGATTTCATTCTCATGCTCCCCCTTTCAGGCACACAGATTTTGTGGGGGGTGCTAAGAACTGCGAAGAGTAAATGCAGATGCACCTATAGTTGAAGTGTGTCTATACCCCAAAACTTTTTGTTTTAGGTAGAATAACAAAGGATTAGAACTCCTCACAGATTTTCTTGTGGTTGATTTCTCCATTTGGGTGAGATAATTTTCTGGAAAGGGTAAAGACAACAGCAGCAAAGGCAGAATGCAAAATCCCCATTTTAAGTTAGGACAGGTTCTGCAAGGGGGATCAAACAGTTCCCGAAAACTAGCAACTTGTCAGCCACTTGGTCTCTTGCACCACAGCATTGGTTCTTAAAGAACCAATGAACATTGGCTGGTTCAGTTCTTTACTGCTACCGATTCATCCTCCGTGAGGCGGCTGTGGTTAGAAGCTCCATGCAGTGACATCCCCTGAAGAAAGCAGTTCACTGGCATGAAGAGACAATACCTACACTGCAGTGTCACTGTCTGAGTATGGCCTTAATGAGATAAATGCTAGAACAAACCAGATTGTGGAGCAGCTACTACTGCATTCTTACACCAGAAGGTAAAAGGTTGACATCCAGGATGCCGGATAGGATTTCTGTTTCTTGTCTGGTTTTAATCTATATATAATAAACCTATTAAATTCTGTGTTTTACAGGCATATTTGAAATCAACTTTATGCATGAACTGTTCACAAACATGGTTCACAAAAGGTACAGTGATTTTTTTTTTCTTCCTTGCTTTTGAGAGTTTGAGTGTCATTTACTGTCACCGATCCAAATGTAGGAATAACATTGGACAGTTGCCTGTCTGTTCTGTGCCTTGAATTTCTATGGCCTACAGCTACTATCACATTCTAAAGGCATTCACATGTTATGCCCTTCACATTCAGATGATCAATCTTGTCTTGCTGTATTTTTAGAACCTTTATTTCAGGCGATATGGAAGCCATGTTAGCTGTAAGTGAGATTGTCTTCTTTGGTTCCAGGTTACATGTTTATCCCCTGCATTCAAGCATCACTCTGGATGAACAGAACATGGTTTTTATGGCTCCAGTTATGGGATACAGAAAGGTAATTTATTACAGTGGTTAGGCGAGAATCATTACCCCATAAACCAAACATTGTCTCAGAGTTGTATTGTGATGACACATTAACATGCAAAAGGAATGCGTTATCTTTAATTATGTGCACTTCACGTAGTTAAAACATTTTTAGAACAATTCACATATCTACTTTTGCCTGTTTTAATACCCAATATATATAATATATATTATATTATTGTAAAAGTCATGCTTTCTTGATTGAGGATGTGTGGACCTGAAAAATTCAGTGTCCTTGCCTTTCACCTGTCCTAAGTAAACCCCAGTGCTTTACACTTATCTGTCTATCCCTCTGATCTATTTAATAAACTCTTTTCTATATTAAAATGGCCTGTGACAGTGTCATAAGGAAAGTACGGAGTATACTATTGTTAGTCTTGTGAAGAAAAATGTCAGCTGTGCCTGATTTTCAGAAAGAAAATACTTGCTTATTTGCCTTTTTTTTCTTTTTGTTACCAGATCATTTTATCAACGAACATTGCTGAAAGCTCCATCACTGTGCCGGATGTGAAATATGGTAAAAGATCCACCTGGGGTTTCAGCAAAACCTTTATCTTTTATTTGTTAAACAGACATGAATTATTTTAAAATTTGTAGAAGGTGCCTTCCAGTTGAGATTTTTATTCATTCCATGAAATTAATTCTGGGAATTCAGTTTGCATGTTGAATTTTGGAGTTTGTTTTCAAGAGCTTGTTGTAGAAACCGCTTACAGTAACGGAGTATTTTTTTTAACATGTGGTATTTGCTGGATATCATCAATCTCCTATGGTTTAAAAAATTCGACATAGCCCCAATTTTTTATGATTGTGAAATGCAAGACAGCTTGTGAAAAAGCCCAATTTCCCCGTTTTTTTAAAGTTTAAGAAGGCTGTTTGGTATTTGAACTTTATTATAGTTTGGAATTTACCTTTTGTTTCAGCAACGGACGCTCTCGTACATTAGCACTATTCAACCTGCTCACATATATTTTTCTATGTTGGTACTTACTGATACTGCATTTTATAGCTTTTAAATTATGCCATTTGCCAGTGGTTATACTGCAATTTTCTCTAACCTCTGACACTTCTGGGAATGTGGAAGACTTTCTTTGACAATCAACTTTAACCTTTTGCCCCCTAAAAAAAACCCCCAACATCCCACCCTGACGTCACCAGGTATCTCGTGACTTGGAAAGCTGTAGGTTCCTGAGGCTGGGTGTCAGAAAATGTCTACGCATTAACAGTGGTAATGATGAGTCGGATGCTTGACTCCAGCAGATAACTCTGTCAGTAGTAGTGTGCTTGGGGGCTCCACAGGAATAAACCAAACGCACTTTGGTTATGCTATATAAAACACCTGATGCTGCTGGCAGTGTCAAAACTACAGCCCTGCTACTAGGAAAAGGCTTAATGAATTTCTAATACAAGGAAACAATTCTAAAACTTGTAAGCTTGTTAGGGAGCATTCTAGAAAGTGTTAGTGACGGTTTCTTTTCTTTTCTTTTTTTTTTTTTTTGTTCTGTTTCTTAAACTTGGCAAAGCATTTGTGGACTTTGCCAGTAATCTGTAATTTATTTAATGGCAATTTCATATCTGCCTTTGTGCTTTTATTTTACAGTGATAGATTTTTGTTTGACTAAAACCCTTGTGTGCGATGAAGAGACAAACTACCAAAGTCTAAGACTGAGCTGGGCATCCAAAACCAACTGCGATCAGCGAAAAGGTATTTTGGAGCATATAAGTAGTCATAACATGGGGACTGATGCAAAATTGTCAAATGAATCCTCAAAGCTGAAGTTTAATAAAATATTTATAATTCTCAAGTCCCTGCTTTTTTTTTTCATTGCCTGGTTTCTCTTTCTATCAACAAGCTATTATCAATTTTATAACTGATTTCCATCTGCTGATGGGTTTTAGATGGAATCTTTGGTTTCACAGTAACTACATAGGACACAACTGGTTCCTGTCTTTGACAGGTAACACAAGCAAACGTCTAAAAAGACCCCACTCGCTTCTCTGTTCAGTTTGTTTGTCTTACAGGATGCAGTTCTTGCTTGGTTGGTGGTGAGCAGTCACCCCTTAGGCACAGATTTTGCACTTAGGTTTTAAATGGTGGTTTTGGAGGGAAGAGTGGCTGAAGCAGTTTATCGTTTCTGGTGTGGCAGATGTCCCCTTTGGTTGCTGAGATATAGGCAGAGCGAATAACACAGCATGATCCCTGAATGAAAGGACTATGATTCTGGACAGAGAGCTACACTTCATGGGGCACAGAACCACGAACCAGCCCAGGAAAAGAACGAGTTAGTCGTTGCTATGGTTTTTCTTTAACTTGTCCGAGTGGAACTTTGTTTCTTTGTACTGTAGATGAAGAGGGAGAAAAATCTAAATAATTCACAATGGCTCTTTTATCATTTCTTCCCTTGTTGTTAGTCACTACTGCTAAATTTTTGGCTCTATTACAGGTCAAGTTCCTTCTGTATTAATAAGATAAACTCACCTGCCTCATTGCATTTTGTTTTTATGTTAACTTAAGTTTCGCCTTAAAGACATTTAAAGAACCTTTCTTTTTAAGGCTCTGTATTTAAGAATGTTTTTTTGCAGCACTTAGCTTTTCAATTTGAATGAAATATTTTACTTTTTGCTCCTGCTGTACCCTGCATGTGAGTAGGAGTTTGTTTTTTAAAGGGGAAATGCTGGGATACCCGACATTATACACATGTACTTGTGCAACTCAGTGTACTTTGCAGAAAAGATTGTGATCAGGAAGGTAAGTATGTTTTATTTCAGAAGGGATATCCCCTGCCCATTTGGTCAAGTAAGAAAATATACATTGGGCTGCTGGTAAGTAATTCAGTTGAAGAACAATGGGTGTGTTGAGGATGTTAAAGCCTCTTCTTGTGTTTCCCGTCAGCTGTCCTAGAGGATTCCTGAACATACTGTTACAAGTCTAATTGGAAATGATTTATACATGTCTTTTTTTTTTTTGTTTATAGACCCACTGATGTCCTCAGTGGGTATCTATACGTTTTCTGTGCAATACTGTCTGAAAACGTCACAGCACCCTGTATTAGTATTCTTCTCTAAAGACTTTAGCCATGATTCAAACTCTTGGGAGGGATTTTGCAATTTCCTGTGAGTGTCTAGAGGAGTGTATTTTCCTAGTTATTCTGCATGAGTAAGTGGACTGGCCTAGTTAGCATCCCAAATATGGTACTGAGCCTCCGTAATTGATAGAGCTGAAAGTATATTAATATAAGGGGAAGGCTAGGGACAGTTAGGCTAGAAAAGAGTATATGATGCTGGCTATAGCTGCTAATGAACATGCTGGAGCTCACAGTTATTAATATTATTATTATTATTATTATTACACCACAGTATTTATATAGCGCCATCATATTACGCAGAGCTGTACAAAGTCCATAGTCATGTCACTAACTGTCCCTCAAAGGAGCTCACAATCTAAAGTCTCTACTATAGTCATATGTCATTATTACAGTCTAAGGTCAATTAAGGGGGAAGACAATTAACCGCAATGCTGCCTCAATTAACCTAACTGCATGTTTTTGGGATGTGGGAGGAAACCGGAGTACCCGGAGGAAACCCACGCAGACACGGGGAGAACCTGCAAACTCCATGCAGATAGTGTCCTGGCTGGGATTCGAACCTAGGACCTAGTGCTGCAAAGGCCAGAGTGCTAACCTCTGAGCCACCGTCCTGCCACAGTTACAGTATAGTGGTTATAATAGTAGGTTAGGTTGAAAAAAAAAGGCATAAGTCCAAGTTCAACCACTAGGGAAACAAACATATCCCACGTATAAAACCCTATGGACCTATAAAAACCCTGGTACAATTTGCTCCAACAGGGGAAAAAATTCCTTCCTGATTCCATGAGGAACTTGATGGATTTATGTCTTTTTTCAACCTAACCTACTATGTAACTATGAAACTTTAAATGCAAGGAGTCTGCAAAGTAAGCTGCAGGTTTGTCCTAGTCTAGTGAAAGGCAAGAGGCCAAAAATCCTGCAAAGCTGCCAAAATCAAATAATAAACTATGAAGTGTGGCAGGTGTATGTAAATACCCAAAATGGCTAAACTCCAGGTAAAGGGGCTAACATGTATTTCAACATTATAGTTGTTGGCTGGATATTCCTCTATAAAATGTGAACTATTACATCTGTTTTTTTAATATGCTTTTTGTGTTTATACTGTGTATGCTTTGTAAAAACTAATGTTTTTATGTTTTTAAAGGTCGAGCTGGACGTGTTTCCAAAGGCTATTGCTACCGGCTTGTGCTGAAAGAATTCTGGGATAATTCCATACCTGAGAATGTTGTACCAGAGATATTGGTATGATTTAGTAGTTTTTTTTTTCATGTAGCGGAAGTAAACTGTATTGTTATCCACTGAAAAAAAAAATTGAAATTTGAATGATACTTTTGGTCAACCAACAAGAGCAAATGCAAAGTCTTGGAGATAGAGTTCTTCGCTGACTAATATACCAAAATGAAAATTAGATAGCTCCCCTTTGTTTTAATCACACCATCTATTCCACAAATGGTGCCTGATTTATCATATAACAATTGTTGAATAATATGCCAAAATGGCAAACTGTTCTTATTGTCCTTTTTGATTAAACTATATTGATACTTTCAAATGAAAGGCCCCTTTTAAATAAAAATGGTTCATGTGGCTTCTGAAACATTTACAATCTTCACACTAAAAACACCACACAAAATATTTGTTAAACTCTGATATCTGCTTTGATAAGTCTGCTTTTTAAGTCTACTTTTTTTTAAATCTGCAATCATTCAGATAAAAAATATTCCATTTTTGGATTCTGCATATTTTTCAATTTGCCGTTGTGTTTGTTACTCTGCTTTCAGTTGGCAATTAAACCAAATTGATTGTGAAGGTTGTCATCTGTTGGTTTGTTTTGTAAAAGTTCCAGAGTCTCCACTGAATAACTAGCAGGACTTTTCTGAGAGCTGACCTTGATTTGTGTCATTTCTGAACTATTTCACATATTTCTTGTAGATAATCCAATGTGCAGAATTTATGGTGTCACTGACATTTGTTTTATAATTCCATAGACATATGGAAACAGAGATCAACTCTCAGCAAAACAAAAATTGTCATTAAACCTACATGCCCTCTGCTTTGATACTAAACTTCTTTTTCATTGAGAGAGCTTTACCCTTGAAATTATTCTGCCACCTACAGGATAAGTATAAATCAACCCTGGACATGCTCTCCTACTACCAGCAAGCATTTTTTTCCAGTGTGCTATGAGGTTGAACATCTTGTTTTCAACTTTACCTTATCTCTGCATTTCTGCCGCTGTCTTTGCAGACTTGCTGTTGCCTATGGACATCCAGATTATTTGGCCTGTTTTTGCAGTTCACCACAATCAAAACACACGTTGAGGATAGTCTGGAAGTGACTTTGGGTGCTGAGTTCCATGTGCCCTTTCCAGATTAGGCCTGACATAAGTTTAGCTCTGCTTTCTTAGCACTTTCATAATTTAAATACTCTCTTAGTAAGTATTCCAATTGGCCAATGCACCAGGAGAACCTTTTTGTATGGTTTGTTGGGTGCCATTATTCCTTATCTGGCATTAGAGCAATCACCTGGGCTTGGCTACTTTTTTTCTTGTTTTCCAGTGTCCAATATCCTTTGGTAGGCAGCAGTATAACACAAAGGTAAAGGTCTCCCCTTGTCCTCCTTAATCCCCCCCCTCCTATTTTGGAAGTATAGAAATACTATTAGGCCTTTTTTATCACTGTTTTTTTTTTTGCTTTGTTTGTAATCTCACCTACATAACAACTTTTTTTTTTTTTTTTTCTTTTAGCGAAGCCCTTTGGGAAGCACAGTCTTGAAGGTGAAACTTCTTGACATGGGGGAGCCTAGAGCATTGCTGGCAACAGCACTTTCTCCTCCCAATGTTTCTGACATTGAACGCACTATACTTTTGCTAAAAGAAGTAAGTGTCTGTTAAAATCAAAAGAGCAATGTAAAAAAAGTTTTCAACTTTTACAAGCAGATATAATCTAAAACATTTTTTAATCATGGTTAGCAGGATTTGTAAGTGAAAAGATGGATGTAGACAAAGACAAGTATAGCTAGCCTTGATGGGCTGATTTGTAACAACAAGAACTGGAAAAGTGTCTTTAATTTTTTGTTCAACACCAACATATGCAGCGCTGTACATTAAATAGGTGTTGCAAATGACAGACAGTGACACATGAGGAGGAGAGGACCCTGCCCCAAAGAGCTTACAATCTACATTTATATTTATAAATGGGTATATAAAATACACAAGGTTTTGTTCCTTGGAAATCAGGCTTCACAATATGTGGAGAATAGAGAAAATGCCTCTAAAGTGTCAATAACGATCTCTTTTGCTTAAATTAAGTAACCATTTTTCACTTTCTAAAGTTGCAAACAAGTAGATTTTAGGACGCCTCTGATTCCCATTGTGGTCTGAGGCATTCTCCTTTTTCAAAGTGACAAATCTTTTCTGCTGATCTCTACTATAAATATGTGGAATTTACCAAAAATTCATAAAGCAGTTTTGTGAATGAATCACACTATTGTAATTTAAAACAACTTCTTTTACGTTTATATATAAGCCCCATAGGTTATTAAAAAGCTGAAAAAACTACCTTGACTAAAGGTGCGTACACACTTCCAATTTTTATCGTTCCAATCGAACGACGAACGATCGATTGGGCAAAAAATCGTTCGTAAAAAAGTAACCAACGACGCCGACGAACGAGGAAAGTCGCTGGAAACGAACGACCGGACCGGCGGATCGGATTGGACGACGATCGTTGAACATCGTTCGTGTGTACGGTCGTTCGGTGATCGTCCATGTTCAGAGCATGCGTGATGAACGAACGTCCGTTCACTTTCCTGTCGTGCACATAGTTCCTCTATCGCTTAAACGATCGTATCTATTGTGTGTACAATATCTACGAACGATCATGTCGTTACCTCTATGTGCAGTATGGGTGCTATACGATCGTTCGTATATATCGTGCAGGAACGTTCGTCGTTCGTTTTCCGACGATAATAATTGGAAGTGTGTACGTAGCTTAAGAGTCAGTGTAAATTGATCTCCTTTATCTTCCTGGCCACGTGTCAGGTGATAGCAGCTGCATGGCAGAAACCCTCTTTAAGCTTTCAAGCAGTGCTGTCTAGACTGTCAGACACTATGGTCTTAGAAAAAAATGTCTGCTGTGGCCAGTGACTCTTTCACTTATGATGACTTGTTGTGTATATTTGTCAGTCTCGAGTACATTTTTCTGGTTCTATTTTCTTTGAATAGTTTTAGTATATGTTGTTTTTATATTTTAAGTCTTTACTAGTATCATGCTCAAGAATGGTATGGTTTTTTTTGTTTGTTTGTTTTTTTTGTTTCACTGCCTATACTTTTGTTGTCTTGTATATTTTGAAAAATTTCAATAAAAATGATTAAACAAAAAAAAAAAAAAGCTGAAAAAAGGCTTTAACACAACTTTGTGACCTTAGTCTTTCCATGGTTTCCCTAAACGAGGCAATATCCCTATGGTTTTGGTAATGTTTATTCTCCTTGTTGCTGCAGTCTCTTTCCTACCTTTTCCTTTCATCCCATACAGCAATCTCTAAAATCTTCTGCATTAGATATTTCCAGTAGTACTAAATTGCTTGTTCCTGCGTCCCTCCATGGATTTTCTAGAGCTCAGAGTCTACAAAAATTGTACCTCAATGCATACACCATCATCAATAGGTCTATACAATTGCTGTTTTTTGCATGTTTTATTTGATGTATATTGTGCAATATTTCCTTTTACATCATAAAGGTAGGTGCTTTGGCAGTAAGTGAAAAACAGGAAGGGAATCCATATGATGGGGAGCTCACTTTCTTGGGGAGAGTTCTTGCTCAGTTACCTGTTGACCTTCAGCTTGGAAAACTAATCGTCCTTGGCCATGTTTTTGGATGTCTGGATGAGTGTCTTATTATTGGTATGTGTCTAAACTTCATACAAATGTTGCCTTGCTATTGTTAATTAATCTTTACAGTTTATGATGTTGGTAGTACCAGTGTTTCTCTATACGAATGTTTTTTAACTTCAAGTCCAAATCTGGGCTACTTTACATTGAAATGTATGGTATTATAATATTCAATGAGATACGAAACCCCAAACTTACTTTTGAGATTGTTTCAATCTGGTATTGGTGGATGCTTTTGCTTACCAGGTAAGTTTACTAAGCTATGACATTAAAGGATAGCTGTAGTTACAGAAAAAAAAAACTTTTCAAAGCTTCTTTATGTCCTGATCCTCCATATTGTCTGGTTGAGAGAGTGGATTTACAATATCTTTACAGTAAAACTCAAGAAATGAATCCTATTTCAGATTCCTATATCCTTGATCTATCCGACAACTCCTGCTTTTTGCCTATGTTCAGTTTAAAACTCCAAACTTTGTGATGGGTTTAAGTAAAAATAATCTTGTTATGCACATTTCTTATTTCAACTTTCCCTAATGCAGATAAGCTCCTACCTAGTGCCTACAATTTGACTGCATTAAAAATATCCTCAATTCAGAAATCCTGTTGTTGAGGAACAGTTCCAGGACATTGCATAGTGGTGGTCTCCTCTCACAAAGGTTGAGGTTTTAAATTTCATGTTGTATTGTAAAAAAATAAAATAAAAAAATGATACTATCTGATGGCTTCTTGTTTTACTTTGGGGATGTTTTAAAATATATATGACTGATGGAGGGTTGATCAGATGTTGTTTTTTATTTGAATTGCCAAGAATGTGTATATACACCTCAGTCCCTCTCCTAGACATGCAACACATGTCATGGCAATCATAAGGATTAAAATATGCTTATGGCACCACTAGAAGCCTGAGCTCCTTTAACATCTTTAGGCAGGGTCAGTGCATACATGTTGAAGTGAACTGCAGAGCTATAAAGCTGCTGAATCACTTCTACGGGCAGTGTAGGTGGCGGCCCTCTAGTAATGATAATACATTTTAGTAAGAGAAGTATAATTCCTATCCACAATAAAAGGGTTAAAACGAAAGTTTAAGCAAGAGTTTAAAATACTACTGATGTTCAATAAATATCTTTGTGTTTGTGTCTCTTTATTAGTTAGATTTTAAATGTATCTTCTGTTCTTTCCTAAAAGCTGCAGCTCTTTCATTAAGGAACTTCTTTGCAATGCCCTTTAGACAGCACCTTGATGGATACAGGTAATTTCTGTAGTGTTATCAATATGATATTATTCTTAAAAATACAAGTAATGTACTGTAGGTGATCTTGTGTGTTGTGATCTGTTTTTATGAATGTATCTTTTATGTTTTGTTTTCCTACACAGGAGCAAACTGAGTTATGCCAGTAATAGTAGGAGTGATTGTATTGCAATTGTCAATGCATTCCGGGTAGGTTTACTGCTTTGTTCACGTTAAATACGTTTAGATTTGGTTGTGATATGATAGCAGATCCAGCTGGACAGTGATGAAGTTTGGTAGTTGTTCTAGAATTCCCCTTTATTACACATAATATTTAATGCAAATTCATCTTGACCATCGAATGCAAAGTAAAACTAAGCTTTTTGTGTTTTTCTTTCTCTCAAGTTTTGGCAGAATTGCAAGGAGAGAGGTGACCTTAGGCATCCCAAGGTGCGTACAATGAAATTGGCATTAACATGCAATTTGTATTGTCTTATTTATCAGTTGGGTTAAAATAGCCTTTGGTTATTATATTATACGTTTGGCTTTAAAAGGCCCATTCGTACTGGTGCATTGAGGCAACAACATGGTATGTATTGCTACAATAATGTATGTTTTTGTTTCTGTTTTAGTGTTTTAGCAGTCTATTCGTTAGTTATATATAAGTGTGAATAAACTTTGCATTTCAGTCTGTTATTTTTTAGTTCCTCTTCTCTTTCGAAGCCACTGACCTTAAACAAGCATGTCTGCACGGGGTGTCGGATATTCTTTAAGTGCTTCCATCAGCACTATGTACACTCGCTGACCACATTATTAGGTCGACTTTGTAAACTGCTATCAATGTAAATATCTAAACATCCTATCACATGACAGCAACTCAATTCATTTAGTCATGTGGACATTGTCAGGATGACTTGCTGAAGCTCAAACAGCATAAGAATGAGGATGAAAGGTGCTTTAGGTGACTTGAACATGGCATGGTTACTGATGCCAGGCGAGTTAGCGGAAATTTTTTTAAAAACTGCTGCTGTTTTAAGATTTTCCAATATGGCCATCTCTAGGGTTTACAAAGAATGGTCTGAAAAAAAGGAAACAAATCAGTAAGCATTAATTCTCAGAGCCAACATGACTTGTTGATGCCACAGGTTAGAGGAAAATTATTAGACTGGTGGAGCTGATAGGCATCAGAAACATAAAAACACTTTTTTAAAACCAAGGTATTTTGGCTAAAAACAGACACCCAGGGCTACAATTTACACCCCTTACGAAAATTAAACAAGAGGATTGGAAAAATGTTGCCTGGTCTAGGTAGTCTTGATTTCTACTTTAACATCTGGATGGCAAGGTCAGAATTTGAAATTAATACCATAAAAGCATGTGGGATGTTTTCTTGGCTCACTCCTTATTGAGCATTGTTTAATGCCACACTCCGCCTTCATATTGTTAGCTATATCCACCCTTTTAGTACCTATCTGCTGATGGCCACTTCCATCAGGATAATGTTCCATGTCACAACGCTCAAATCATTTCAAAATATTTTCTTGAACATGTCAGTTAGTTCACTGCACTCAAATGGTGCCCACAGTTACTAGGTGTGAATCCAATCCAGTGGAACACCCTGGGATGTGTTGGAATGGGAGATTTGCATCATGGACGTGCAGCTGACATTCTGCAGCAACTGCGTAATGCTGTCATGTCAATATGGACCAAAAACTCTGGAGATATTTCCAGCACTTTGTTTGCCACTAGGGATTCCTCTAATTTTAATTTTGCCTTGATGATGATATTCTGGATTGGAGGGGTGGGCGGGACAGGTAGAGCTATATTGGTGTTGCATGGATAAAAGTCGATAAGATTGAAGTGGCGTTGACCGATAAATTTTAGAGTCCTTAAAGACTAACTGTATATACTGTAACTTAAGTATTTGTCCCTACAGCCTCTGAAATATTGCCAATCCACGTGAGTTAAGGTTACTTTTGTTTTAAGCAGATCCGAAAATTAACACAGGTGTAGAAGACTTAGGGTCATGCTGGAATTTATTTGCATCATCCTAACCCACCATACTGACCTTTTTGCAAAGGCTTCCTGGGCAAATACTAATGCCTCATTGTTTGGAAACGTGCACTTTCATGCAGAAAAATAGGAATAATCTTCTACTGTAATCCTAATAGCATAATGTTAGATGTAAGGTTATTCATGTACTGCCATTGAAATGAAGGAATACTTGACCTTTTTCCTTTTTTTTTTCTTTTACTTCCTTACTTATACTTCATTACTTTTACTAGTGGATAGATGTTTCTTGTTTTTTGGAAATGCAGCTTTGTTTTAGTATTCTTTAAAATTTGTATTCAGTTCATACTGCCATGTAAGTCCTGCTGTAAGGGTGAGGTTACTGCCTCTCTCAGTGACAACCCTGTTGCAATAAGATGTAGTTTTTCTATTCATTAACATTGTTTAATATTCATTCTCTTCTTTCTAACCAGGGTTCTTCCATTCCTTTTTTTTTTTTAATCAGGAAGTGTTTTTTTGATACTGTATGCATCTTTATTTTTTTTTCCTAGGATGAATTTGAATGGGGCAAATCAAACTACTTTCAGATCAAAAGAATAAAAGAGGTGACTTTAATTTAGAACTTGAAGACGATGCTATGCTGTTATGACAGTTTAACTTGAAAATGTATTTCTGCTGTACTCAAGTTGTGGCATTATACTGGATATCCAATGCACTTGTTTATATGGAGGTTATATGCTTGCCATTTCACCAATAAACAGATTTAAACAGAAGTTTTTTGTTTTTTTTACCATTGTGGCTCTGTTAAATTTTGTGGATTCTCTTCAGGTTGCTTGCTTGTATGATGAGCTGAAAAAACGAATTAGCCATTTCAACATGCATATTAATGAACAAGCCAGTGGGGATCCAGACTACAAGCACAAACAGATTTTCATACTCCAGGTATATAAATACAAATGAGACTTTTTTTTATGTTTACCTCTAAGGACATTAGTATTTTTTCATTTGTTATTTGTATGTATACAGCTACAGAGTATTCTGTAGTGAACAAAATAGTACATAGTAAAAGAATGTCAATGGGGATTGGGGGGGGGGGGGGTATGCAGTAAAAACATATATGCATCCTATTTTCCAAAGAAGATTGAATCATATATAACACATGGTAGGAAAATTGGTAGCATTATTATTAAAGGAATTCTTGTATTCAACATATTGGTAAATTAGGGAAACCAGTATGGAGTAAAAGTTTAAATAAACACAAAGCAAGTTTTAGGTTGGCAAATACCGTGTTTTCCCGAAAATAAGACCTACCCTGAATGTAAGCCCAAAATGCTTCTGGGATAAGTAAATATGTGTAAATATAAGTTGTGTATTCCAATTGAATCCTGGTGAATTGTGAATCCTTTTAGTTTCTCTTGCTCTGTAACTGTGATCACTTATTTGCAGCAGGTTCCTAACTTGCTTTAATAGTAAAATCATTAATTGAATGTTTATTGTGGTGTAACATTTTTCAGGTAGTCATGGCTGGGTCGTTCTACCCAAATTTTTTCACATTTGGCCCGTCAGATCAAGAGTCTGCTATTCGTCAACTGGGAGGCAATAATCCGAAAACTACTATTGTGGTATGTAGTGGGGCCAATAGATTGAGTCTCTTTTTTAATGATCAAAAACGCCCTCTAATATTCCAGGTTATATAGTGGCCTCTTCAACTTTGCTGGATTTTCTCACTTGACTATGACCAACTTGGCTTGCTACTTGGCTCTTTGCACAAGTCTGCCACTTTAACTTGCTCAGGGTCCATGTAGTTTGGTTTGGAAAATCTACCTACTTTTTGCCTTTTGTATGTCTTCCTGCTCCTCTAAACGGGGGAAATGTACTGTCTATTTGAGAAAACAATTTGTGTGGTTTGAGTCAAACCTTATGCAGGATTTAGGCATTTTGACTTTGCTACTTTCAAATTTGTAGATTGCATTTCTGAACTTTTGTGAATAGGACTGTATTTTGCTTTGTGTTTTCAGTAGTTTTTGCACAGAAATTAAATACAAATACAGTGGTACCTTGGTAAAAGTCTGCTTTGGAATAAGTCCAACTTGGTATAAGTCCCGCTTGGACACAAAAAATTTTGCTTGGTATACAACCTTTGTGCTAGAACTTGTATGGGTCAAAATGAGTCATAACACCGTGCGCTACCCCTATTTCCCTCATTCGAGACAAAGCTACGACTGCCCACGGGCTTCAGTACGCCAGTTGCTACCATTCAGTGAACAACCGCGCTATAACTCTGAATTACATACCATCTCCTGCTCCTCCCTTCCCAGCACCATCCTAGTAGGCACTCAACTCTTCTCAGCAAGGTTAAATGAGGTAAATTTTCATCTAATTCATTCTAATTTTCATCTAAAGTCCTTTGAGGGGCACAGCAATGCCTTTGGGTTATACTGCTAAGTTCAGGAGGAAGGGACATTGACAAACTAAAGCTAGTCCAGAATTACTCCCACTGCCAACATGCCACAGTTTTTCTACCGTGTTTCCCCGATTTTAAGACATCCCCATTAAATAAGCCACCCCCAATTTTTGAAAAAATAATTAAAATAAGACACTCACCCGTGAATAAGACATCCCCCGATATCTGATCCTGTGTGTGTCTCCTTGATGCTGGCTGCAGCACGTGTCTGCTCCTGGCTGCAGTGCAGAGTAAAACTGAAAGTAATAAGCCGGCATTCTGCACCAGGAAGCAAGCTGCTGATCCCTGCCCTAACGGAGATCCCTACACTTAATTACCGGTAAGTGAACAGAAGGGGACAATCAATGGCATAGAGTGATCAGAAGGGGACAGTCATTGCATAGAGTGATCAGAAGGGAGTGATCAGAAGGGGAATATGAACGGCACATGAGTGATCAGAAGGGTACAATCAATGGAACATGAGTGATCATGAGTGACTTTCAACAATAAATGTGTACTGTAGTCTTCTTCATGGAACAATAAGACATCCCCTGAAAATAAGACCTAGGGCATATTTTGGCATTTCAAAAAATATAAGACAGTGCCTTATAATCGGGGAAACAGGGTATATAGCAAATAAATAGGAGGGCGTGGACATCTTGCAGCTCTGTTCATTGGAAGATTTCACATTTTACCCAGGCTTGACTTTTTTTTTCAATCCAAATGCATTAATGCATGTATTTCTCAGTAAGCTTTCTGAACAGCCATCAGTTACAATGTAGGATCCTATTCCAGATCCCATTGTATTGGACATACAAGGTACATTCTGAAAGTATTCTCAGATCTTCACTCTAGTTACATTAGCAGTTGAGTGCTCCCCAAATTAAGGTCTTTTGGCATCCAGGTGCACTTGCCCTTTTTCTTAAGACTAATTTGAGTGGCTGGTTGGAATCTTTCTATTTGGGTGTTTGGGCCCCGTTTCTGATTTCTCTATTCCTACAACAGAGGGACTATACGCTGATATAATTTCACCTTCCATTCAGCACAGGGGAAATACCTTTCTGACGCTAATATTCTCTGCAGAGACATGTGGAACTTAATTTTAAACCACCACGCTAAGGCAGCACAGACCTTCCTATTATACACACACTATTTGGCATTTTTCTATAAAAAGATTAGCAACAACCAGAAAAGCTGTTTACACCTCCAAAACAGCCCTGGTCTTTATACCCCTTAAGGAGCTTGTTGAAAAGTGATCAATTCCTCCTGTGGATATGATTGTGGTCCCGCCTTAATAAGGATTTAACTATTACAGATGCTCCTGTCTTCAAGGTTGTAATTGTAATTAAATTATTTATTTTTATTTGATTTTTTTTGCCAGGTGATGTATTCTAATAATGCTATAATGCTTTAATTAAAAATGTATTTATCCTTTCCTATTTATTGCCACAATCAGTTGAAGAATGTTCCACCGTATGGATTTCTTTACCACAAACAGATTCAGTCTCTCTTCAGACAGTGTGGTCAAGTAAAATCTATTTTGTTTGATGGATCAAGGTAAGCAGTTGTGTAGTATGACAAAAATTGATTTAAGGTGGTTTTATTATTTAGATTATTTTGTTTTTTTTTTTAAACTTTACTACTTATCAAATATGATTTGTCTCTGTGTTGCAGGTCTTTACCTGCTATTTAAGCCACTGAAGCAACAAGATAGTGTTTCAAACGAAGATAACACTAGCGCTGTCATTCAGGCATTTTGATGGTTTATTAGGAGTTTATTACTAGCCTGACCTCTTCTATGGCTTTAAAAATTTAAATAAAGAGTGTGGCATATGACACAGGAAATAGTTAATTATGTTACTTGTATTTACAAAAAGTGTAGGTGGTAATCTCTATCATGAAAAAATTAGTAAAGATTAAATTGGTCATGCAGGTGAACAGAAAGGAGAGATGCCACCAAAAACAATACATTTGGGGGTTGACTTTATTGACTTAAGTGCTAGTTGTTGGTTACTAACTAAAAAGAATTGAAACTTCAACAATTAGCTGCTTTCTGGAGGATAATGGTGGAAGCTTACATGTTTCAGTTTACATCTTTAAAACACACTTTGTTAAACTGCATTGTGTACACTTTTTAGGTTGTTATGTGTATATTGGTGGAAAACCATCAATACATATTACATTTTTATAAAAAATACATTGGCCACTATGACTGACTAAGCCAGTCTTTGGTTAAAAATGTCAGAGCAGGAGAATCACACCAGGGGTTCTTGCATATTTATGTTGGAAACAAAGTTCTATCTTTGACATTGCTGTGTTCAAACCAGAATTTTTTTAAGCTGGGTGAGAAGTAATTTTAGTAGTTTCCCCCCCGGATTGTGACCTAAATTTTCAGTAACCACGGAAAAAACAGGTGCTTGCTAAAAAGTGCCAGGTGGCGCACCCAGCTAAAAAGAGCTGGGAAGAACACTGATATAAAGGCCTTGTTTTATTAAAGTTCTCCAATGCTGTTGAGATTACACTATCATCATTGAAGCTAGGTGATCCAGCAAACCTGGAATGGATCTGGTCCAGGATTGAAAACATTTGCTAACTAATAGCTAATGACTTTTAGGAAATCCATTCCAGTTTTGCTGGATTACCTAGCTTCACTGATGAGTGTATTCTCACCAGCCTTGGAGATCCTTAATAAATCAGGGCCAAAGTGTTGGAAAATTCTGATCCCTTTCTACATTTATTACCAGCCACATTGGTGCTTTGGAGCAGTGATATCCTCTTTACCTTTCGATTCTGTGTTCTGAACCCATAGCCCCGCTCTTTTCTTCATTGTAATTGTTCCTTGCCAAGACCATGTGCAGCAAGTCTTTGTACACGAGAACTTGTGTTGGGTACTTTGTTAGAGGTAACCTAAGAATTTAGTACCTTGGGCTGGGTAGTGGCTTTTGACATTCTGCAGTAAATATCTTCCCATTTAAATGTTTGTAAAGGTGGTTCTTTGTAAATTGCTAACTTGTAATGTGTTGCTTGTTTCTTCTTAGAGCATTTGTAGAGTTTTCTCGCAATCCTACGGATCGATTTAAGACTCTCTCAGCAGTTCATCTGGCGATTAAGATGGCACAGCTAAAAGTTCCTCTTTCATTAAATGTCCATTCTGCTGAAGCAATTGAGGGACATTCCAAAGACATTACTGATTTAAAATCAACCAGGTAATGTATATTAAACATGTTTAAAGAGGAGTTTGGTGCTTTCTCAGTACACTGCAAGTGTAAGACCATCTTCAATTAACCTTGCAACATGTTTGTAGTAATGCCATGAAACATAACACTTTAGAACGAACAGATATCTATAGTAGTGCTACCCTAACTGCTATCCAATCTGCACCACAACACAAGATTTTGGAAATGGTCTCACATTTTTTAAGACTCTTTCCAGTTAAAGCATTTGAAAGTTTTTTCCCCCACAGTAATAGCTTGTTTTCAATTTGAATTACGTGGATTAATATTATAGTACAATATAGAATAATCAAAGTATTTAAAAAAGATATCTTGTAAAAAGTATGCAAATTGAGGAAATACTTTAAATGTTCATCTACTTTAGCAAGACAAAAAAAAACAAAAAACATTAATGTAGCCCTGAGAGTTGAAAAGGTTGGGCCCTGTTCGGGATAGGGATATGTGTTAGTAGTTGGGCTAGGAATTTGTATTTTTATTATGTTTACAGGTAAAGAAAGATTTAACTAGTGGCAACACAGTTATTTGTTATATTGTTTATTTGTTTTTAAATTTCCCTATCAGCTATTTTGTATTCTTAAAAAGCTTAAATTTATTTATACATTTTTATAGATGATTCAAGCATTTCAGGATATAGATCTGCAAATGGAAACACTAGGCTGAGACATTTTTCTTATGCTGTCAATATAGAAACACAAGACTGCAGTTGCTGACTTGCAGTTGCGCACTCTGGAATTGTCTTATCTTGTCTCTTGCTACTTGTTGAGTGGATTTTGCTGGGGTTCCTCCTGCCAGCCTTTCTATCAATACAGGACATATGACCTGGTGGGAACAACACAATACAGCAGGTTTGACACACCTGGATTTGTTATTTGTACACAGCTGCCAGGGATCTGAATTATGGTAGTTTCTGCATATGAGCTACAAAGAAATATTCCTATTTAGGGTTCATTTGGACAGGTGGTTGAACAATACAGGGGCTGCCACCCACCTACAGCTTCTTCCCACCTAACTTAAAAAAATATCCAGGGAAAACACTGGAATATGAAAACCATGGATAACCATGTTTCTAGGAGGGTATTCCCATTTAATATTACTGTAAAAGGCCGAAGAATTGTACAGTTAATGAATGTGATTAACAACCTGACAAACACTTGGAAAGTTATAAAACTGATTGATATATGTGGATTTCCAGTCATTTGTCTAACTGCCAATCTAAATCTAGCCTTAAGAGCTCGTAACCCTGTGCAGATAAGGACACTTTAGGTAATTATCTTCTATTTTTATTTTTTTTGTCTTTAAGAATGGTTGTGGACTTTCAAAAACAGACAGTAGAACCTCACCATGCTTGTCATGCCAATAAACAACAGTCAGAAACCATTGAAGACCTTATTTTGTCTATCAGTGTCACTGAGGTAAGTCTTTCAGCATAAAGCATATCTTTTCAGCATAACACAAATTATTCTTAATTTTTTTAAACCTACATGGAGTATTAGACGCTTCCTTCTTTTTCTCCCTTCTAATTTTACTCTTATATTGCACTTACAGATTTGTACAGATGTGGTTGTCCTTGGCTAAGCTTTTGAAGTGCCTAGTTTAAATCTGACTGGACATTGGGAGCATACCCTGAAAGTAACCTTCAGGCACTGGGTTTCACAGATGACGCTATATATTTCATAAAATATATATATATATATTATATATATATATTTATATATATTTATATATATATATATATATATATATTTATATATATATATATATATTTATATATAATTTTATTTATTAACAATATTATGTGCTTTTCTGTTCTCATGTTCTTTGTTCTACCATAAGATGTGACCTTATCCAACTTCACATGCCAGGTCCTTCAGGCAGCTCTTTGGGGGTACAGACAATCCTGTATTCTGTTCTCATCTGGGCCTGTGTTGCTCATTTCTTTGTTGGTCTGCTTTTTGGCCTCCAGAAGGTAAAAACTTCTTGTGTCCCTTAATAGACGGGGGTAAAAAAAAATAGGATTACTGTACGCACTGTAAAATCTTTTGAGGGACACAATGCTTCTCCTGCACACTTGTTAGTGGGTAGGATTATGCTGGCATGGTCTGCTTTTTTGTTTGCTAATTTAAAATCTTCAAGAAGTCGTCAATTTAACCTAAAGGTGAATACTTCCTATGTTCCTCAATGGTCTCCAGGAAAATACAAAATATCCTAATAACTTTTTCTCTCTGTTGCTATTTTGGTTACACCTCTGCTTTTAATATATTACTACAGTCTTTTTGTGTACAGGAACATATTTGGTTTTCCAAATAGATTTCAATTGTACTCTGTCTAGGTGGTTGAAGTTGGTCATTTCTGGGGTTACCGTATAGATAAGCGAAGTTCCATTTTGCTTGGAGGCCTTGCTGCAGATATTAACCACCAGGAGCTGATACCTCTGTCTACTCGTCCTCACCCAGATCAAATTTGCTTGGCACCATTTAAAAATTTTGACAGTCCAGAATACTACAGAGCCCAGATATTGTACATAACGGGAAAAGAAGCAGTGGTATGTTCAGACAGACAAACCTATATTCAGTTTCTATGTTATTTATTAGAAAAGTAAAATGTGTGTTTTTAGCAAATTGTATGTGTGTTTTATATTTGTCCTTGTATCTCAAACAAGTATGTGAAGCACTTTGTAAATTTGTTTCTCTGTTTTGTGATCTGCATACCTATACCAGTCCATTTACCCAGTGTTAATGTTAGCACAGAAGCCAGGATGCTAGTATTGTCATAATGAGGTCTACAATGCCAGTCCTGTGTTTTTCCATTAATTGATTTCCTTTCCCCAGTGTAGTGTGGTTGGGAAAACATAGTCCTAATGCTGATTGTAAAACCCAACAAAAGACCTTGATAAACAATACGGCTTGCCAGTCAGTGCTAAATACTCTTTCTGAAAGTGCATCCTTGATTAGAGCTTCAATAATCTGGATCTTGAAGCTACAAGCCTGAGGTGCCATATACAAGTCACCTTTTAAACCAGCAGGACCTTTTCCCATAATCCTTTTTTCTTTTAAGGTGTTGATAGAAACTGGTCATAGAGCCTTTTTTCAGATATGTCTGTGTCCATGTTTTCCTTTCCCACCTTGATTATACTATGAGGCGTCATTAAGAGGAAAAAAGAATTGTCAGCGCTCACAAAAATAAGGAAACCACAGTGCATTGGTAACACAGAATGTCCTTCAATGTGACAAATTAAAACAAGCAATATTGCATTTACACACTCATTTGGGTCAAGTGTGTTAGTGTTGTTGGATCTGATAACAAAGAAGTAATCTGCCCACTTTGGGATGACCTGAGGGTTGAAGTTTGAACCCAAAAGTCGCTATATATGAAAAACTGTGAAAAGGACCCACAATTACCACTGTTCATGCGTCTGTATAGAACAACTATATAGCTTTTTGTTTTATATAAAAAATATCTATATTTATCTTTTTGTTTAATCTTGATCAAGAATAATTTTTACGAACAGTGTGCCAAGCTATTATTATGTTTACAACTTTTGTGAATTTTAGGTGATGTCCACTTTTTTCCTCATTGCTTTCCTCAGGTGTTTTTTGTGGACTATGGTAATCAGTCAAAAGTTGAACTGCGCCTTTTGAGGGAAATTCCCAGCCATCTTCTGCAACTTCCATTTCAGGTCAGAATACTTGATGTATTTATAAATAGAAAGAGAGAGACTCCTGAATTCCTTGATTTTTAAAAACACGAATCTTCATTCTCTCCAGTATTCTCCTCAGAAGTTTTTTGAAGCTGGGTGGGAACACGTCGTAGGCCGAGTGGTTTCCGAAAAGTGCTGGATAAAGTGGGATATAAAGTGGGAGGTTATTGAGCACCCAATATATACTCTGGATTTAGCCTTTCCCAGTCTAATTTCCACCTGTTTGGACCACTGAAAGGAGCTTTGAGGGAAGATTTTCATATGATGATGATCTGAAAGCAGCAGGGCATCAGTGGCCATGCTAACAAAAAAAAAAAAGTTTTTTGGCATTGCATTAAAAAGTTGGTACAATGCTGGGAAAATGCATCACAAAGGAAGGTGACTTTTTAGAAAATTGATGTAATTTGTTTTGAAAATTCTTAAAACAGACTAAACTAAAATGTTTACCTTTTAAGGGTAAGCAATGTTTATGTAAAAGGGAAGACCCTTTATCAATACATGGTAATCATGTCAGGAAGGCTTTTGTTGAGCCACTTCTGGTAAACGGTGGTAACACTCTCCCACTCGATAGCAGTTCTGCTCTATCATGGGCTTCTGTTGGAGAATATAAATGTTTGTTTGAACCTAGATGATGCAGGCATGATCCACTGTTGGGAAGCAATTTACCAGAAATTGTGTGCAAATGCAGAGAGGATGCAGGAAATTAAGTACAATGTTAAGGATGGAAGAAATGTAAAAACAAGAATCAAAAAATGTCCATTTGATACAGCTTAATAGTGACAAAAATATCTTTTGGGTTTATCTACTATTACTTATTTGGCAGAAATATATTGTGTCTGTCATTGGAGTTATGTGAACCCTTTTTTTTTTATATAATCCAGGCCCTGGAATTCAAGATCTGTAAGATGCGCCCATCTGCAAAGTCAATGATCTATGGAGAACAATGGAGTCGTGAAGCCAGCCAGAAATTTAACTATTTAGTTAATGGAGCTGCTCTTGTGGTGAAAGTGTTCTCTATTGTACATAGCATTCTGCATGTTGATGTCTATCGCTACTTTGAAAATCTTGAAGAGATTGGCATAAGAGAGCTACTTATTGAAGATGGATACGCTGAGCCTGCAGAGGAGTTGGTTGAATCAAAAGTATGTCTTTTTTATGAGCTTGTTATTTTTACATTCGTGTCAAGACTTAGAAGTGAGAGCTTTAAATCACCTCTATATCTCCTCAGTACTAGTATTTGTTTTGTGAAATAACCATTACATCTATGTCTGTAAAATGTTCCTGAGAGTTATTAACTTTCATTGCATAGCTGTATTCTCCTATTTTTTTAAGCTGGGTGGGAAGAAGCTGTTGGCGTGTGTAGGCCCCTGTGTAGTGACCCAACTTCAGTTACCACCTAAAAACAGCTTGGTTGGTGGTGCACCTGGCTATAAGGGACTGGGGAGAACACTGCATAGATTTATCCCCTGCTTTAATTAGGATTTAATGGAGTTCTGCTCTCTTTTGTTCAGTCCAAAACATGAACAGAAAATATTCATCTTGTATTTGTCCCTTGCAGGGAGATCAGTGACACAACAGTCTATTATAACCTCCTGACTCTTGCGTGTTTTATTCAGAGCTACTAGTCCCACTGACCTAACTTGGGGATACCTCCTTGGCTTTTCTAGCTCACTAGCTTGGCAAAGCCTTGCTGTGCCTGAGCTACCTGGTCCAAGGCTTCGACTCCCGTCTCAAATACACACGTTCTTTTATTATAACTAGCCAGATCCTTCCTTCCATATAGATACTTGAGCATCATATTTTGTCTCCATTTTGCAGCTGTGCATTTCTAATATAACCCCCAAAATATAGACTTTATCATTTGCCTGCATTAAAATTAATTTGTGTTTTATTAAAAATATAGCTTTAAAAAACAGTTGTTCAAATATTGCACAATGGCATAAATGTAACTGCCTTCTTTTGTTATAACAGCTTTACTGCTTTTAGGAGTTTACATGTGTAGGTTACATAGAAAAAAAAAAAAACACTGGTCACAACCTGTTATCCTGATATTAAAGTCCAGGTTTAAAGCGATAGGGGCATTTCTGATTCCTATGGTGCACAAGGCATCCATTTCCCACAATATCTGTCATCAGATATGAAAGGCTTTATTTACTTGGTTTGAGTAGATTGTGACCTCAGGAGATTCTCCTCCTCTTTTAGCCTGGCTTTAAGCAGGTTTCTGCACACACTGCGCTCACACTAATCTCCACCCAGAATAGCCTTCTGCTGCATTCAGCATTACACACTAATGCCCTGCCATTTGTACAATTCTTAAGGTTTGAGCCATGTGTGTTTCAATGTCTGTGGCATGTTGATGTACAGTTTTAAAACCCTTGGCTTCCATAGAGGATGTAAATTCCTTAGTCAAAGATATCAAATGCCACATGCGTTTGCAAGATTCCTCCATGTGCAAAGCTGCACTTTTCCTCGATAAGCCACCATCTCATGCCAATATTTTTCGTGGCAGGGGAAAATGTATGAACATATCTGTTCCTGGGATCCTGAGGCAACAGGTTGTTTGTTACCTGCAGTTGTCTCCTTTCATCCTGAAGTTTGTAAGATTTTTTTTTTATATCCAGACAGTCTCTCACTCTTTCATCTTTCCCTCTTGTTATTTTACCTAGTGATTACTTCCCAGTCACTCTCCCAATATCTTGAATGTTTTTCAAACAATTTGTAGAGGAGGCAGAGCAGGTGCTGGGAGCAGAGGCTTTAATTCTGCTTCCTATACCTTTAAACTACATGATAGTTTTATAAGCAGTGGCCCCCCAGAATAAATTTATATATATTGCGTGCACCTGATCAAACACAAACTACATACTAGTAAGTTGAAATATTTCGTGGAAGGGCAATAATGCATACTTTTGTGTTTCCATTCTGCTTAAATTAACCTATAACAGAGTGCACAGAATGAATAAATCTGGTTTGTTGAGGTTGCCTAGAACATAGTTTTTACCATTAGAAGCTGACATTTTTACATTCTGGTACATATTCCAGATATTTGTATTTTTATTATGGACAGATTGGCAACTATGAAGCGGAAGGAATATTCCTGTGGCATTACTAAAATTACTCTGGCAAGACATCTGCGCTCTACATTTGCTTTACTAAAATGGATTTTCCCTGAATAATTTTGCATGAGTACATTTTTTCTAAAGGAGGATGATTAAGTGAGGATATTGTAAAAACTAATCATATAAAAATATCCAACATTTTCTTACTCCAATAATCAGTTGGACTGTTTTGTGTAATTATGAAAACTCATATATAGGTTTATCTTTTGTGTACTTCTGAAAATTGGGACTCATCTGTGTTATCCAGATGTATTACAGTTACTGGAAGGTTTGTCAGGACTTTTGACGGCAAAATCTGTGAAATCAAAGCTTCTAATTTGGCTTGTCAAAAGCAACTTGTTCTAAATATCTTATTTTTTATATCCTAATGCAAATACAACCTTGCCTAAAATGTTCCAGTTCTGAGGTGCAGGCAGTTGTGGTGTCTGAGTGTACCTGGTAACACTGGTTGAACACTAAAAAGTACATTGAGGTACTAGTAAAAAAAACACCCTTTATTTGTGAACTGTTGTTTAACTCTGGGCTGTGATTACACTTGTTTTATGAAGAGGAAGGGTGAAACGTCCATTTTACAATAGGACATCTTCAAGTCTGACAGGTAAACTGAAATTGGGTTTGGGAAAGTTTACATTTACAGCTTATAAATTGGTCTATTTAAAAGATATTGATAGGACCATATTGCTGCTTTACACGTTCATTGTCTTCCAGCAAAGCAATGAGGTGCTTAAAGAATATTTTGCAGCGAGCAACAAAGGTGAGATGAAATATACATATGCTTTTAAGGAGAAAGAGAAGGAACGCCTAGACATGCTGCTGGAAAACTATCAGAATAAGCAGTTTGGACATCCAAATAACAAGGTATGATCTTTGTTACCACAGTCATAGGACTGCCTTTGTGTGCCAGGATAATGATAGGTGTGGGAAGTTTCCAGGGGCCACAAACTGGAGTTTACCTTCTTACCTCTTCTTCGGTTTCTAACCTCCAGCTTTACTGTGTCGTCTCACAGATTAGCAGATCTCAGTCGAGCCTTCCTTTATATTGTGGGTCAGGTAGTCCTGTGGGTTGCTTTAGTTATGAGGGGAAGCGTTTTTAAGAATTTTACTTAAGCTGTGTATTGGCCTCATCTTGGTTCTCCAGCTGACAAAGGTTATAACCCTTCTTTTTACTTAAATAAAAACACAAATTTACATTCAATTAGGCATTGTAACCTTCCAGTTATTTTATTTTTAGTATACTGGTAACCTAGCATTATGACAACATTAGGTATGTGTCAATAAAATTATAGGGTTTCTATAGACATTTTATATATAGACATTGTATATGTAGATATATTGTACATGTAGACAATTATCGGATTTGGTCATGGTCAGCCATTTGTCTAGATCCTTTACTCACAGGACCAGCAATCAGATATAAAGTGTCACTAAAGGCACCATAAAACTCAGGCACAGTTGCATGCTAGGATGTGCACTGCTAGTATTCTGAGGGGAATTAAAGGCAGATAAATGCTGTTTATGCACAACTAACATTTTTGGCGTATCATATAGCAGATTTTCACTTTGATTTTTACATCTACTTTACCATTTGTGCTTGATTACAATAGGTGAGGCTTACCTTTACTCCCCCCTTCTTGTAGATAACACCTCTCTTTTTTTTTTATTTCTTTGTGTAGATAATGAAACTGTTAGATTTTTTTTCTTGTATCTTTTTGTGTGTTGTTTATCTGTAGGCAATCATCTACGGACCATACCATCCCTATGAAATTCTTCTTCACAGTTTAATACGAGTTTCCAAGTTCAGGTAATGAATACAGCAAAAATTTAATTAAATTAAAGATTTCTTTGTTTATTTTTTCCGTAATGATATTCCTTCAGCTGATTATTTGTGATATAGGGTATGTTCTGTAAATATTGTTTATACCCTACTTGTGCTTACGTCTCTTAATTTAATACTGTAGTTTAGTTGATTCCTGAAAACAAAGGCTTTTTGGTAACACGGATCATAAAATACAACTAACTAGTAGACAAATACAACAACCGTTACTAATGATTACTCTACAGAAGTGTTTCTCAAGCTTTTTAAATTGGGGGAACTTTTGTAATTCCTTTCAGATCTTAAGGAAACCCTCACAATAATTACAATATCCACAGCTCATAGTACAACAGTGTGGTGTTCAGTGGGAAGAATGTCACACTTACAGATATGCAAAAAGATCATTGGTGTCATCTAAACTGACCTGAGAGGCTCAAATTGCTCTATTTGTTTAAGAAATCCCTAACAACTTCTGGAAGAGAAACTGGTTAAGAAACACTCTTTTTCATGGTATCAAAGTTGTGAGCCTCTTAGGCGATGTACACACATTAGATTCTTGTCAATGGCAAGGATCTTTCATGACAGAAAACTGATAGATGAATGAACAAGTGCTGTATATAATTTGCATTGGCCATGATCTTACTTTGTAAGTAAGATTGCTGCTGCACTCACTTCCAGCTCTAAATTGTGCTAAAAAAAGTAAGACACCATCACAAAGGTCTTTGTTGGAATTGTCAGCAGTATTTTTTAACGAAGAAATACTTTTATTTTTTAACGAAGAAATACTGTTATTTTTTAACGAATAAATTTTAAGTTTAAGTTTGGGAAAGACATGCATTAAATTGATGCTTTGCCTCCTGCTTTATCCCTATGGCTAGTTTGTTATTGCTCCTGACAGTTTGTCTTAAAGATTTGTTGAAACGTTAATAACGTTTTTAACGCTCCTAATCTTCATTTTCAGGTCTGTTTGGATCGAGAAAGACAGTATCAACTCGGTAATGGTTAATGATGCTCCAGAAGAAGTTCATCAGAGAATGTTTATTGCAGCTTCCCTGTCTGTAAATGCAACTGGTATGAAACTGCACATTTGCTAATCTGGTCTTGCAATGTCCTACCAGACTGCTCACTATACATTATACAAAATAATGCATTTTAGTATGCCACAGCTGAACCATAATGGCTTGTCTACAACTCTCCCCAGCTTGTTATCTGACCATGTGGTTTATAATGAAGTTGTTTTGATCGGATTGCATTTGGTGTTGGACAGTATAGAACAATATAATTCAAGTAAGCTGATACGTGAAGATCTATAAAGGGAGGAATGAGCTAGGAGATGGAGGCATTTTATTCCCTGGGCAGTACTGATCAGATAGGGTGGGCTAATGGCTCTGCGTATATTTTACCATTCAGACGTTGATCAAAGGGGCATCTCCAGTCAGAGTTTTATGGCACTGATATTCTTTGTGGTTCTGAGATGCAGTGTGACAAAATGTCATGAACTAAAACAAAGCAAAGTGATGCTGAAAGATGTGAAACATTGTCACCAAAAAATCCTGAAAATTTAAAAAAAATGCAGCCTCTACATCTAAGAACTGGTGAGCTGCAGTTATTACATTTTTGTTTATTGGTTTAGATATTCAAAATACCTCTGAAGGTAAACATTTTTCATTTCCAGTTATAAAATAGTCCTTAGTAGTTGAAACTCTGTATATTTGGACAAAACTGCAACAAGCTAGTATGTGTCATTAGAGCAATGGCTTCTTTCATCAGAACCTTCACTTGCAGCCAGTCATTGTGTTTTTCATCTTATACAGGCTCTTTGCTAATGCTGCGAGAAACGTCTTTACTTCCGTCCATTCCAGGACTGCCAGCACTTATTACAATGTTATTCAGCCCTGTGATTGAACTAAGGTAAAATATCGGCATGTTCTATTCTGTGTTTCACTGCTACCCTTGACACTTGTGGTCTTCCCACAGTTATAAACCAAGACCAAATTTTTTTATTCATTTGTTTAAAAATAAAGTTTCTATGACTTGTATAAAAAGAAAAATGTATGCAGAGACAAACATGTTGGGGTATTTACTTATACATGCCATGTCACACAGTGATTGCACTTTACCGGTCCTGTTAAATCACTGCAAACCCTTTAATAACTGTAACCACAATAAAGTTTCTATATATGACTTTTAGCTCAGCAGCTGCTTATCAAGAACACTTCACTATATAGTCGGTTGTTTTACATTCACTCAGATCACTTCAGTGTTACAGCCAGGAGCGACTGGGTACAATTTGAGACCATCGGTCTTCTAGGTAAACTAAACTGTGGGTTGGGACAAGCAGTGTCCTGAGCAGCTTTTTAAAATCAATAGGTATGGATGTTAAAATTATTGTTGGCAGAATTAGCGGTGTCGGTTTTGGCAGATTATTCACATATTTTGTCATGTGTTTAGTATACAGAATTGAGTGTATGTGGTAAGCTTTAGAATTATGAGATGATGCTTGCAAAGTAAGATGCAGCTTTCTTCAAGGCCCAATGCACAAACACACAGAGACTGCCAGCAATAGATCCTTCTCATGACTAAATAGAGAGCCAGTAATTTTTATATCAGTAAGATTTAGTCACCACTATGCTGGGTAAGTAATTGTTGAAATACTGGTGACAGTTGCCTAGTGACAAATCAGAGGTTGCTTCTTCTTGTTTATTCTAGGAGAACCAAAGATTAGTGGTCACTTGTGCACTAGATTTTTTTTTATACTGAGACCAAGCAGAAAGATGTAGGCTTCTTAAGTATATTAGTGGGCACAAGACATGCCAGATTCTTTGAACCCTGCTGATTTTTCACAAGTTTAAATCATCTTTCTGCAGTCACTGAGTATTTCACGTAATTCAGGTTTGTTTCTGGTGGATATGTTGTCAGGTTTGCTCATTGTTTATATACATGCACCCTGCAAGTCAGTTAACAGATATTTTGTTTATTATCTTACCTTCACATACATAGTAATTAGGTTAGTATGAGCACTGCCATGTTCTAGCACACTTTGCCTAAACCATAACATAGGCACAGCATACCCTGCATTGCTACATGCATCATGTGCCAAGAAGGAATCCATAGCAAACCTATTTTCTAAAAAGTAGCTGGACATAGGTTAGAAATGTTCATGTTCATGGACCTCTCCAAACTTTGGAAGATGAAACATTTGACAATTGAATGAAATCGGGGAGGCTTAGCCCTTGGAGGCAGGTATAATCCAAACTTTGGTAAACGCAGATGCCTATTATACAGTCTGGGCCTAGGACACAAGGAGGGTCTGCAGAGGTCAGTTGAAGGTTGACAGAGATATATATTTAGCCTTCCTCCCAGGAAAGGCCAATCTTCTGCCACTCTCCATCCTGACAATTCTAAAGATGCATCCTAGGCACCATGATGAGGCAAGCATGTAGAATGGTTATCAGCTTTACAGCAATTTGCATCAATTATACCAGGCCTCAAGGGCTGCCAGTAGGCCAGGATTTTCACGTGAATAGTAGGACTATATCATACTACAGGTATTGCTGTCTGTTAGAGAAATACTAAAAATGTGGAACTCCTGGTCCTTGAGGACGGGATTTGACAGCTCCAAAAAGCAAACTTCCCAGTGGAGAAAGGTAAACATGCCAGTGTTGTTGCTTTAATATGTGTTTATGCAGTGGCAATGAAACATTTGAAGAATAATGCTATCCCAGAATGTCAAAATACTGGCATTAAAGAAAGCCTTCTTAAAATATCATCAGTACAAGCACGCCTTATATCTGTGATTACTATCTGTTTTCAGAAATGTGACTAATTGTAATTTTAAGTATTATTTTTTATAGAGTTGATGACACCAGAAGGGAGTACACAGGCGCCCTCTGTGGTCTGGGTTGGCATTACAAAAATCTTGCAGTATGGCCGGAACATGACATTGAACTAGCTTTTGATGTCCCCATAACCACTGAAGATCTTGTAAAGGTTTGGTTGGTTGAAGAGATGATTCTTGAGCTTTTAAGTTTGAAATATTCCTTTGGTTTCAACTCTGCTTATGTTCCCCCAGATAAATATGATAAGGTCAGCTATTAACAAGTTGGTTCGCCACAGCTATTGTGGCTCCATCCACAGCCAATTGACCTGGCAGCTTCAGGGGGATGTCCGGGAGCAGCTGTTGAGGTATGAGGTTTTTACATCTATTGTAAAGATTTCTGGTGATCTATAGAGATTATACATAGCTTGGGTTCCGCTTTGTCAACTGCTAAAAGATTAAATTGAGTCTTCACTTTTGGTTTAGAGCTGCCTTTATTATTCTCTACTGCTTAAATATTTTTCTGCTGTATTTTGTCCTTTGATCTGTCAGCAGTTTATAATAGTAGATTATCTAACACTTCACAACCCAATTAAATAGCTCTGGAAGTACATGCTGTAGCATTGGGACAGTTCGGTAATCTATGTTAATTAATGGATTGATTCTCGCCACCGCTCAGTTATTGAGCTGCACGTCACATCAGCTCTGTCAGTTCATGCCCCATTTTACAAACTAGTTTGATTTAAGTGTAAAAGGTAAATCTTATTCTCCCTCAAAGTGTTTTAAAGCTGGGCAGTGAATAGGCAGGTAAAAATGTTTATTGCAGACGGGACATCCCCTTTCTCACCACCAACCTGATCATGCATTTTTCAGTTTTAGTTTCAATTTATAGATTTTAACAGGCTTTATGCCATTGTTGCATCCACTTGTCAGTATCTTTCCATATGGGTATTCCTTAGTGCTTTACCTAGCCTTGTTAAAAATCCTTTACTCCAACAGTAGATCTGGCTACTGGAGTATATATGTCCAGTCTTAACAGGGCAACTATCACTGAAGTAAAGAATGCACCTGTTATTTTTTATTTTAATTTTTTAAATGTGGTTGGAATTTTTTTTGGTATTTTTATCCATTTTCAGACCATTATTTAAGCCTATTTTTTCCAGGGCCAGATGCCACACATCTCGTGTCAAGGCACACACTTATATTTTCTTAGTTTATTTGGATTTTTCCAGCTTTTCTGTTTGCAAGGCAGCCACCAGTTTTTTCTGTTTTTTTTCCTGAACATCCTTCAGTACTGTTTCACATGTTTTTTCTAAGTAATTGTTACAACCTCATTTAATGCTTTCTTCAGTATTTGTTCAGTATTTGCTGTTGCTCGCATCTCAGTCTGAGGTATTTTAGATGAAAGACTCTGTGTCCTTTTAATGAACAAGAAAAAAGTAATTTAAACTTGTAACAAAATCTTTTTGCATGCTGTACATTGAGAGACGAGGGTCCTACCCTTGTAAAAGATTTCTTCTGTCCATTAGTGGAGTCCAAGTAAAAGATTTTACAATGAGCAGGTTTTCCAGTAATGGAGATCTCTAGAAGCTAGAGTGCTGCAATTGTTGACCCCTGCTTGACAGATTTATATTATGGATATCTAAATGTATAAATAGATAAGTATTCAGTATCTTGGATCTAATGCTGCAACAAACATATATACATCATTTTCCTCTCTTTACTCCTTTTTATGGGTCAGTAATGCATAAAGCACAGTAGTCTGGCAAATAGAATGTTAAGGTGATCAGCAGTTGCAGCCTCTACACTTACTTCATCACAAAATACTGCCATCATAGAGGTAATACAAGGCAAAGTGACATTTGCTCCTAAGTTATTCTTTCTTTGTCTAAGTTTGTTTCAAAAGGAGAAACCCCGCGAGGTGATTCCTGTGAGGTCTTTTGAGAAGATGTTCCAGTGGAACCAGGTAAGGTAAACTTCTACAATAACGTGGAACTCCAGGGTTACCCTAAAACAGAATTTCCTTGCTTTAGATAGAAAAAAAAGATAAAAAGAAAACCTCTGGATAACTTCTTTTTAATAAATAATGCAGTGTGGTTGCATCTCTTTTTATGTATATACTAGTTTTGGGGAGGGTGTGAAAGGTTTTAGTATTTGGGCGGCTTGTTTGCACACCAGTCCTAGAAAATTCACATGCTTTTCAGTGCCCAGTCAGGCACTGGATGCCTCCTTCCATTGGTCAGATGTCTATTTCAGGCCATTTAAACCATATATATGAGCAGCAGTTACAGAAAATTGAAGATGTATGTTGAAACTTTTAAGGTAGCTTTGCTCCTGCATATTGGCTGTATAGTGATTGCCATTAGTCTGGGGTACAGCTTTACTCCTCACATTGTGCTTGTTTAATACTTTCTCAATATACTGAATTTCACTATGTAAAAGACGCTCCCATGTATAGGATGCACCTTGATTTTGGGACCCAAGATTTAGAAAAAAAATAATTTTATTTCATAAAGTTCTTGAACCGTATTGAACTTTTTTCATCAAAGAATCAATACAACTCCTCATCACTGTCAAAACTCTCATCCATATAATGGTTCATTGGCTTATCCTGATCTGTGTCTGATGACAAATCACTGTCTTCATATATATTGCCTAATCCTCTGTTCTATCTATGGCTTTTGAAATGCCACACTTCCTAAATGTCTTGACATAGATCTCAATCTTCAAACTCTCCCAGGATCTTTTCACCTAGGTACAAACTTCTTCTATAGTTGGTTTCTTCACTCTTCCTGCTGGTGTCAAATAGTTCCCAGAAGCCTTCATCCATTGGGTCTCATAGCAGCTTTGTAGGGTTTGTTAATGCTGACATCAAGTGGTTGGAGCTGGGATGTCAAGCCTCCAGGTATGATGGCAAGTTTTGTTTTCTTCTCTGCAGCAGTATTCTTTGTGTTTTCTGTTATGTGTACCCTGAACTGATCAAGCACCAAAAGGGCAGGTTTGCGTAAGAGTCCATCTTGTCCTCTGCTCCAAATGTTCTCAAACCAGATCTTCATCCCATCCTGATCCATCCAACCTATGTCATGAACATGGACAATCGATCTTCGAGGATTGTCTTCTTTTGGCATTGTTTTGCGTTTGAAAATCAGCATAGAAGGCAGCTTGGTTCTTTCGGCACAACAAGCTTGAAGAACTGTATATTAGTTTTTTTCAAGTCCACTTGCATTCACAGTTACAGTCTTTACCTCCTTCTTTTCAACAGTTCTGTTACTTGGTACATCAAATTGAAGGGGACCTCGTCCATATTTGCAATCTGTCCCAACTCAAACTAATGTGTCTTCTGACATTTAATGATAAAACAATGATATTCAAAGACCTTCTGCTGATAGCTTTCAGGCATCTTTTGTGCATGTCTGGTGTGTGTACACATGCTTAGTCCATTTCGTTTCATGAACCTGAAGCACCAATTGTGTCCTCCTATGAATTCAGTAACTTTTTTTTCCACCAGCAATTCTTCTTGGCTTATGCTAAACCATCTTTGTAGACACAGGAATTCTGTTTGCCCTTTGCTCTTCAACACATACATATACCCTCAATTCTCTCTTCAAACCCCGCCTTTTTGACTTGCCTCTCATGGCCTTCTTCTTCTGTGGCATCTTCAGTAAGGTCTCTTCTTCCTGTAGCCAGTTTTGAATTTTTTGATTTTCATTCACTTTTACAAACTGGAACTTTTAGTTTGAATTCAGCACTGTATGAAAATTTTTTCTGAGCCATGGCTTTTTACCCTCCATAGCGTGGTGGGCTGTGTAGGCATCCGTAGCCGTAAAACCCAATAAAAAAAAAAAATTGCGAAAACAGCTAGAGCTATAAAGCATGAATTGCAAGTAAAAAAAAAAAAAAAATCTACCATTGTATAAGACCCTGTTTTTATACCCCAAATTTTTCAAAACAAATTGCGTATTATACATAGGGGAAATACAGTATTTTGGAGAACAAGTGCATCTATGAAATATAAAAAAAAAATGTAAATACTTCTTGTTTACATGGGTGATGATCACCTCCCATTGGTATAATCCTTATGTACAAGGGTCAGACTGATGCCTCTAATAATTTAATTAGTCAAGTTAGATGCATGCTAAGGATGCTTTTCCATTACTCACGCATAATGTTGAGTTTGAACTCTTTTTGGTCATCAGCTATGTGCAATTTTATCCAAAAACCAATAAAGACCTTAGTGACAAACGGGGCAAAGTTTTACAACTGCAAACTTAATTTAAAGAAAGTTAGGATTACATTAAAGTGGTGATTTAATTTTAGTCATTGAAACTTGAGTTAAAAAGCACACTTATTAAATGTTAATGCCAATTGTTTTATTATGAGTTTTATGAAATAGATTATTGAATGTTTTTGAGCTAATAGTCCTTTTTTTAATGAGAGATCTTTCAATCACGGTAGGCTTTCTTCAAATATAACTATCAAAGGTTGTGACCTCTCCCTTATTATATAAAAGCTTGAGCTGTCACCTGTGCTGAGTTGGAAGTAGAGCAGAGACTAATGACGTCTTCAGCCGCTCCATTTTCTATAATTCTGGACGACTTCTATGTGCGCTTATTCATCATTTAGCCCTACTTAACGGGGATCAGTGACAGCTTCCATAGCATGTTGCGATGATTTCCCTTAATTCCGTATTAAAATGAGCAAGAATTTATCCCTGCACTCTTTATATGCTCTCATGAATAGGAGGTAATACTGGATGTGCAGATACCAGAGTATGAGCGTTCTGTTTAGTTGGCTCTAAGTTTAGGTAGTCCATTTTGTTTTACATTTGTATTGTGGAGTATCTTACATTTAAATGGGAAAAGCCTTTGTGAAGCTAAACCAGGTCACCAGACGGGATTAAATGTGTGACACTTGGATTTGGCATTTTATATTTTAATCTTCAGCATTGCCGGGAGATGCTGTTATCAGAATGCATTCAATTTCATAAAGTAATCCTCTTGCTTTGCTGGGTTAGCATGTCCTTCCAATTCCCTCTTAAGGCGGGATTAAATTGGCTCTCAGGAAAACCTGCACTCGAACAGTGCTAATGGCAGGAGGGTGACCAGTATTCAGGAATATGCTTCCCCCTGCCATTTATTTTATCTATTGTTTTTATAAATCCATGGATAAAATGTTCTGTAATGTCTATAAAAAAACAGATAGACTTAAAATTGACACACTTCATAACAACATAGGGGGTTGTATAAGGGGTAGAAATCCGTTCTCAGAATTGTGCCCATGGAAGGAAGGAGTGACTGGAAAAATTTAAAGTGGCGGAAGAAATTAAACTTGACATATCAATATTCTTGCATATATCACTCTTTCCAGCATTCGTTCTGCATTCACCTTTCATTATGTCGGCTTCCCAGTGACAACAGTGCTGTCTACACATACTTCTAACACAAGGCAGATTCAGTGTGATTGCATTGGTTTCATGTGAGCCTGGGAACAGCTTTTCCTGGTTTTGTTCATGTAATGTAGTCAAATAGCGTTTAAATTTCTGCATGTGGATATAAAGATAAGTCCATTCCTCTGACTTTGTTCTTAGCGGAGTGGACTGATTCTAGTGATGTTCGATTCTATTCTACTGATCGCAGTACAGATGCGCCCCTTTAGGCTCCTTTTGCTTGAGGGCTTATATCAATAGAATTTTGATCATGTCAGCCAGGTTTTGGCATTTGTGTATATAGGTATGCAAAACCTGGCTGCAATGCACCTGATAACAAATTCAGAAGAATATTAGATGCCTCTCTCTCTCTAATATTTAAATATACAATCCCTCTAAAGTCATGTAGTTGGTGCTCTTTGTAATTTATTAGATTGTATTTTTTTTCTTTTGTAAGTTGGACACAAGATACCTCATTGGTCATTCAAGAAGACCCGGAGAAGAAGAGGAGGAATATTCCAATGTTTATCAGCTACACAAGTTTGTAGTGTTGAATCCCTAAGAGGAAAACAAAGAAATAGAACGCCTTCCTATTGGAAATTCTGCACGTCACAAAATAGGAAACGGTTAACACTTTATGTTCTGGAAACAAAAGTAACACAGTTGTGGAGTTACTGAAATCAGACGTATTTTTTGTTTTTGTTTTGTTCTTGATTTTGTTCCATGTGATTTGTTATTTTGGTTGTAATAATAAATACCTGGAAAATTGAAGTTTGTAAAAGAATGTTTATAAAATTTATAAAAGTGTCTTTGTCGGTATGACTGTAGTATGAATGGGAATCAAATGCAAGATGAGAAGTTGCCTATGGAAGCTGCTTAATCTGAGACTTAATAGCTGCTGATCTGGAGGAAGTATGAAGATTACCAATTCTGACATCATTGGCTGCAAGCTCAGCTGTGTTTACTACTTCTGCTACTATTTCTCCATTTGTTTCTTGCGTTCTCTCTTCTCCTCCAAATTTGTGAACAGACTAGAAATTGTAATATAGTAAAAAAAAAAAAAAAAAAAAGGAAAGGAGAGGGACCGATCCCTGTATGTATTGCCAACCCCCTGAATACACACTATAAAATATAGAGATTATTTCCCAATAGAATATGGGTTCTTCATAGGGGGTTGTGGCACTGTACTTCTGGCAATATGAGAAATATATAAATATATGTATTTATTTATATAATAACGCAAAGTACAACAAGCAAATCTTTTTTCCTTCCAGGGTTTTATTTTGATGACTCTGCATGACCTGGTAATTGTTGTGTCTGGGACAGGAAGTTATGGCAATTCCAAAATGTAACATTTGTCACAAAGTGCAAGGAAACATTCAAAGATTATTCATGTTTTGTTGCCATGTGTCTGAGAGGGAATTTTGCTTCTTCTTGTCCCAAGAACAATGAGGGGGATATTCCCCCAGTAGGATACACACATAAAACATAAGTAAGTGTTTTATTCATTCCAAACTGTATTTAAAACCAAAACAGAATTTTTTGGATTTAATACTTTAGGTATTTACCTTTTAATATTGAGTGTTTTCTCGGTAGCTTATGTTGCAGCAATGTGTTGGCAATTTTTTTTTTAAATTTATGATAAGGAAAGCATTTGTATATTAATCTGACAGTTTTCTGTAGTGTTACGCCAAAGGGGGTGATTATGTCTGCACATCCAAGCACCCTCTGATTTCAATCACTTCACTTACTGACTTCTCGTTTATGGAGTTCTGGTACTATTGATTCTCTGGTAACCTCAGAAAACAAAATAAGTATTATATTTCTTTAGAATATCTTTTTGAAATGTATTTTTTTTACATACACTGGTCTTTGTGAAGTCTATATCGGATTTGTCACGCTGATGGTTCATCTGTGTAGTTACAAAAAACACTGTGGAATCCTCTGTTCTATACTTACTTACTGAGCCATACCAAGCAATATACTTGGCCGCCATTATGCACAATTGGCACTGCTGACTTTTCTCCAAATTGGGCACAAACATAAGGCAAGTCTTAATTTATATTCTGTGGAAGTGTTCTGCCATCTGCTGGTTGTATGGGGCACTGTAAAAAAATATAATTGCAATTGGTTTAGAGATCTATAGAATGTTTAAGGTACAATGGGCTGCAACAGTAATATCTCTGCAAGCTTTTTATTGTTAAGTAAAATTCATCAGCTTGCCAATTCAAAGAAAATTGAGGGTTCTCATGAAACAAATCTAAAACTACCCTATGCTTGTCCACTGCTCCATTCAGCTGTCATTGAGCTGCTTTTATTTCATGTATTTATGATAATAGTGTTTACACTTCACAATGTCCCAGTGTTTCTATAGAAATGTTATTCCTGTAGTGCAACTGCTCCCCATTTTCTGCCTCTTGGCTAGAGAGATTTTTTTAACCTTTTATTTGTCTAGAAATATAAAGCTACGTTACCATTCAGTTTGCTAAGTAAACATCATTGGTAGAATAACCCAGTTATATTCTAAATTAACGTTTATATTATATGAATGTCTCAGTCAATGTACAAAACAATTTTTGGTAGTATTGTTGCTTTCTTATGGGTTATATATATATGATTATGCTATTTGCAGCTCTCAAGTCATCTCTTGAGGAAGTGGACTGGTTCCACAAAATGCATTGACAAACGACTTGATAATCTTGAGAGAATAATGTAATTTGTTATTTTTATTGTATGTATATTTGTGTATAGTATGTTATGGTAATACATTTTTAATTACCGTATTTTTTGCCGTATAAGACGCACTTTTTCTTCCCCAAAACTTGGGGGGAAAAGTTAGTGCGTCCTATACGACAAATGTGTTAAAAAAAATATTTAAAATATTATACTCACCTGATACCCGATCCTGCGTGTGTCTCTGGCTGCAGCGTGTCTCTCTTCTCTCCTCTGCCAGCATTGTGTTTTCTCCTGTCTGTAAAGCAAAGCGAAAGAAGCCGGCACAGCGCCACCTGCTGTTCCCTGTCCTAACTGCCGTACAATAGAAAAAAAGCACAGAGTGATCAGAAGGGGAATTTGAATGACAGAGTGAACAAAAGGGGATTTTGAATGACACAGAGTGATCAGAAAGGGAATTTGAAAGGTACAGAGTGATCAGAAAGGGAATTTGAATGGCACATGAGTGATCAGAAGGGGAATAATCTTTCAGAATCTTTTTTTCTAGATTTTCCTCCTTTAAAATTGGGTGCGTCTTATATTCCGGAGCGTCTTATACGGCGAAAAATACGGTATATGAGATAAAAGTGTTGGCCACTAAAAGTATGCACTTGTTCTTGACCCAGGGCATTTTACACAAAGCTAAAAAATAACCTAATTGAAATACACTGGCAATATTTAATACAACCTATATTTCTTCCCCACGGCTGCTTCCCTCCCCCTTTTTCTGCAATTCCCTTCTGTCAAAATGACATCTGGGAGTAAATGTGTAAATACAGCAGCTTGAAAAAGTGCACAGACAAGGTTTAAAAAACCCTGTTCATGCCTGAAATAGAAATACAAAGCAAAGTTGTTACCTTTGTGTCTACTCCTCTTCATTCATTTGATAAAAGCAACAGATGAGTGTGAGAAGCTTGTGTCCTTCCACTTGGGTGACTGGTAACGTTACTCCACCAATCAATACAGAGAACTTTCATGTGGACAACGGACTTCTGTGGTGGGAATCAAAGTTTATGTGGTCTTGTATGCAGGAAAGGTGCATTTTAACAAAATGATTAGAAATCTGGGCAGAGGTATTTTGGGAGATAAGAAACATAAATAAGATAATGTATTTCTGTCCATAGTTTGTTTAATCAGGTATTGGTAAATAAACTGGTCAATAGCAGAAATGTATTATTGTTCTGGTGCTCCTGTACATCCAATACACAGAGGTGAGAGCTGAAGTTAGTTATGTTTTTTATATGTTTTTTTTTACTATATGTTTGTTTTTGTTTTTTTGTTTTGCATACAAACATTTAATGAATATCAACGTTTTTGTATGGTGTAGTTTGTAGCGGTTTCTGTGTTCATTGGGAAGATTCATGTTTTCTATTTGTTCTGGTGGCCATTGTAACCAGAACAGAAAGTGGTTTTCAAAATTTTTACTTTTTTCCAATATTAGCTGCCTAAAGCTATGTACATGTCACATGATTTTCGTTCAGGACCAGAAAGACTATTTGTCTTGGAAGACAATTTATTGTCATAGCGGCCAATGTACTGTTATTGTAATCCCTGGTGGATTGACAAACGACATCCCCTGTTATTTCCTATGGAGGTGAGCACACTGGGGTACCGCTTGCTTTCCCTCCTCCTCCACTCTGTAGTGCAAAATTAGGCTTTGCTTGTTTATTTATCTGTCACAGAAAACGGTCACAAAAGATCATCTCCAGCAACAGTAATGCAAAGTTTGTCTGGGGCTTTTTTCTCCAGAAGTTTTCATTAGTTTTTGGGTTGTTGCTGGAATATTGATAAAAAATTATTTAACTAGATAAAGGATAATGGTAGAAAATGTTTAATATATGTCCAGTAATATGGCTAAAATATTGAAATTCAACCACTCTGCATCCTCAAAGTATTGAATGTTATAAGTGATGGAGCAGTATAATCAGGTACAAATAATTTCCCTTAAAAAGGACTATGTCAACCCCAAAAAAAGAGAAAAGGGGTTCTTTTAGGCCATGCTTTTTATATAGTGTGTTCAGTGCTACACTTCATAGAATACATTAACACATTAATCAGAATATTTACACAGGAAATCTGTCCGTGTGGCAAAAATGAAATGCTCCACCAGTATTGAACTAGACATAGGTAACCTAAGTTAGGTAACAGTAGCAGACCCGACATTGCCTAAAATCTTTCAGGTTTGCTTGTGTCTGTTGCTCTCAACAGACACAAGCAAACAAGAAATTGAGGATATATCACCCCAGTGGGGAGCACAGAGAATAGTGCAAACAATGGGCATAAACTTTCCCCACCCCAGCAGAGAAACAAAACTTCCCAGCTTTAGTTCCATTTCATTGAAGTATTACCATATTCTTGGTGTCAAAGTTGCAGTGGATGAATATTTCAGTTATTAATGGTGTTTTGTGGGCATTTAATTTAGAGGTGGAAGGTCAAACACAAAATAATGTCCAATGTTGTAGATGTATTAAGGATGTTCATTCTGTACCCCCCCCCCCCCCTATTTCTACAGATCCAGAAACTGGAGGTATTTGCACTTCTCTCAGCCATAGACATTTTAGCCAATATTGTTTTGCCTTTGAGGCAGATTAGCTCTCCTTTGAATGACTATGCTCTGGTAATTATTCAAGCCGAATACAAAATGAAAATCGTTCAAGCGAAAGATAAAGTCAAATAAAATGTGTCAGTCCTTAAATGGGGTTGATTGAGGGCTATCAGGACCTGAGGCTGTGTCATCTCCAAAGAACAAAGCTCAAGTGACACAAACACGATTCTAGACTGGATGACATTTTAAAGACACGTGTGTAGCAAATTCACAGCTTGTTAGGAATCTTTTACTTTGTTAAAATATTTTATGCTTATGGTGGAAAATCATTTGTTTTGTCTTTTATTGAAAGGAAAGAGGCTGGCACAGCTCTTAGAATATCGGGTTGTCCGGCTTTAACACCTCTCCTGACTTCCTCTCTCTTTCCTCTCAGAACGGCCATACATCTTTGTGGAGTAGAATAAACAAGGTGCTGGAAATACTCCTCAGGGATTTTGGTCTATATTAACGTCATAGTGTCACACGGCTGCTGCACATTCATGATGCAAATCTCTCATCACACCACATCCCAAAGATGACTACAGGTAGTCCCCGGGCTAAGGACATCCAACATAAGGACAGCTCCTTGATACAAACGGGCTTCCCTGCTTGCTACTGTGCAGGACAGAGGCTGGAGGGGGGTGTTTCATGACTTGCAGAAGAAATCATTTGCTATACACAGTTGAGGTTGTGGTGATCTTAAAGACTTCTGCAAGCTCTTGGGTAACTCTTTAATCACCAGGACAAACTGCAGTTGTTTCTTTTTGCGAATCAAAGCACAGCTTGCTCCAGAAGTTAATGAATGTCTGGCTCCATATATGTTTTTTGTTTTTGCTTTGTGATTAACTCAGTGAGGATATTATACAGTAACTGACACCACGCTGCCTAATATTATGTTGGGACAAACATCTGTCCTAACTGCATTTATTAAAATAATGTAGCTGTTCTAACTTACATACAAATTCAACTCAAGAACAAACCTACAGACCCTATCTCGTATCTAACCCGGAGACTATCTGTATTGGTTTGAGATTTGGTGTCTGTTGAGGCCATTTGTGTCAAGTGAACTCCTTGTCATGTTCAAGAAACCAGTGTGAGATCATTGGAACTCTGTGATATGACACATTATCTGCTGGAAGTAATCATTACAAGTATACTGCCATCATAAAGGGATGAACATGGTCAGCCACAATAATAAGGTTGTTTGTGACATTTAAATGATGCTTAGTTGGTACTAAGAAGCCCCAACGTGTGCCAAGAAAATATCCCCTGACCATTTACTAGACGCCACAAACACCAACCTGGTCTGGCTAGATGGATCCATGTTTCCATGTTGTTGATGTCAAATTCTGACTCTGCCATCCAAAAGTTGCAGCATAAATCAGAACTGATCAGGCCAGGTAACAAATTTCAGAACTTCTCTTGTGGAATTTTCAGGAAAATGTAGCCTCAGGTGCCCCGTTCAACAGACGGGAGTGGCACTTGGTGTGTTCTTGTGCTACTGTAGCTCATTTACTATAGTTGATGTTATGCATTCAGAGATCTCCATTTCTTGGTTGTAGAAAGTGGCTGGATTTCTGTTTTATTTTTTCTATTAAATATTAAACAGGATTTATATGGCGCCAACATGTTACCCAGCGCTGTACAATAACTAGGGGTTGCAAATGACGGTCAGATACAAGCAGTGACACAGGAGAAGGAGAGCACCCTGCCCAGGAGAGCTTACAATCTAAGAGAATGCTTGATCTAGACTGCCAATAATGAGGCATTTTCGCCCTGAGAAACTGCCACGCGCTGGATAATCCCACATCACACCATTCTTTGTAACCTCTAGTGATAATTGTGTCCAATTCCTAGCAGTTTCTGAAATACTCAGACCAGCCTGCCTGGCACCAAAAATCATTCCATAATCAAAGTCACTATAATTGCCTTTCAACCCCATTCTGATGCTCGGTTTAAACTTCAATAGGTTGTCTCACTGGTGTCAACATTCCAAAACCCTCTGATTTGCTGCCATGTATTTGGGGGATTAGATCTTTGTGTTAACAAGCAGTGTAACACATGTACCTAATAAAGTGGCCAGTGAATTTGTGTGTTTATATACCCATACATACAAAACCAGGGTAACCATTAGGAAAATAAATATTTTAAAGCACCACCATAGTTTCCATGACATGTAAAATTAATAACTTGTATACTTAAAGTGAGGAGTAAAAAAATGTGACCAGGCAGGTGTTTTATTGCAGAAAGGATGGCTGATATCCTATCTCCAATAAAATAAAAATACCTGCCTGATTGCTATATCTCTCTCTCTCTCATCATTCTTCTGTCTATCATTCTTTGTCATTCTATCCATCCTCACCTTTCCTTTTGCTGCCATTTTCTCTCAGTCCTGCATGCTCTAGGTTCTGTCCCTTTATAATACCTGGTCTGGTCTGCATTATGTAATTTCTGCACAGGAATTCCTTCATTCAGGCAGCCAGGTGGGATGCCAGAATTCTGGCATCATTCAATGCACCTAATGTATTCTATGTACAGTGTGTGTCTGAGATTCCATTTAGGCAGGTAAGTATTTATTGCAGAATAAATATGACATAACTCCTCCTAAATATGTTCCAGCTCCAGGTGCCACCATCATCCTTCTTTCGGCTATCTTGATTGGCTGTGCTGGAGTTCATGTATCCTGGCGTGTGTGAGGGAAGCTGGGATTACCGAGGTTTGGTGCCAGAAACCCAGAGGAGGGATCAGACAGGTAGGAGACTGGAATTGTTTGCCTCCCTCCTGTGCTCTCATGATGGGGCCCTGACTGAGGCTACCATGACCCCCTCTCTTCAAACAGACCCATCATGAATTCTATTTGCTGTAAATGAACCCAAACTGTGGTGTGGGTCCTGGTCTGTGATGATCCCAGGAGTGGGGTTGCAGACTTATTTTGGAGGGTCTTCCACCATGATTTCCAGGTATGGAATCTTTGCTATCAGTTCTGCCATGGATTGTACTGATGTGATATTAATCTCAGGCTTCAGTATTTAGCAGGTCTGCTCTGCAGCTTTGCCTGACCTGTTAGGTTTTGTGAAGACTGAGGCCAAGCAAGTAGCATTTTCAGATTGTCAGTATTGTGTGTGTGGCCCTGAATTGCCATTGATCATCACACTGGCTGATGATGGGTGATAACCATCCTCCTCCCACCTACCTGATTGGTCCCTGGGTAGGGGGCGTTCCTGTGTAGGGGTGTGTGTGCGCCGCACACGTGACCACACAGGCTGTTTACCCCACACGTGTGGTGAGTGCGGGGGCGGGGCGGCTCAGTCTCTGGTGGCAGTAACAAGCGCTCGTCATGGAGGAGGAAGACAGAAATGGCATCCCCCGATCTACCTCGGTGTCCCGGCTCTCCAAGGCCCTGTCACACACCCACCTGGACCTGCTGGAGCAAGAAGCCGCCGGCCTGGGGCAGAGCACCCCCCGGGTGTCACAGAGTACCCGCAAGAGGAAGCTGTCCAAGAGCCAGAGCTTGTCCGGATCCCTGGAGAGCCTGAGCGGCCTGGGCAGCGAGGCCAGAGTGCTGGTGGTGAACACCGGAGGGACCATCGGCATGATGTACCAGAATGAAGGTGTGTACCGGCAGGGGGCGGGGCTGAGCATCACACGGTACCGGCCCGTTATAGGCACACCGAGCATCCCATGTGACCCGGGGGGGGGTCTGATATTACATTACAAGGTTACATTTTCTAACATTACTAAGCTTCCACTTTGGCCTCAGGTAGATAATATTAAACAGGATTTATATAGCCAACATATTACGCAGCAGCGCTGTACATTAAATAATAATTATTGCAGACCTGATGACCTTCTCTTACATCATCCTGGTCCAGCCAATCAGGACGGTCAGAGCTCAGAACAAGGAAGAAGATGGCAGCGCCCGCTAGGTTTAGTTTTACTTAAAGGAGAAATAATGTTTCACTTTTCATTTTGTATAATCGCTTTCCTTTAGTAATGCGACTTACCAGCTGATTGCTTTGAGTTTCTGGCAAAATGTCAGCTTTAGCTGCCCAGGAAACCCAGCTTCCCTTGTATGTGCTGGGATGATTTATGGTTATGTCACATCAGCATCGCCTAAGATCACCCAGATGGGGAAGAATTAAAGGAATCTGGCTGCTTGGGGTGCTGGATCCAATGGTAATGGTTATCCAATGGTAAGGGAGACAAACAATACACATAGCAGCTCATGCAAAGGTTGGTTTTACCCATAAGCCCCTGGAGTTTCCGGTAATGTCATTTGCCAATGCAAAAAACAAAAACGAGTTGGTCTTGCTTTTTTTGTGCATTTTGTAGTGTGAAGCAAACCTCAGGCTTTCGAATCTATTGTCCTTGTGTGGCCGCTGTATTGATGTGTGAATATATTGTACAGGATGCCTGTTACCTGACCATTATCTTCCGTCTCTGCATATGAACAGACATTGCTGGAGAGACTCTGTACACCTCTCTTATGCTAATTAATGTTTATTCACCTCTCATTTCTTTCTGATTTTTTTTTTTTTTTACCAAGGCTTAGCTCCAGGATAAATAAACTTCCCCCACTCTGCATGGGTTTAATGCCTCCTTATGAAAGGAGCCTTAGGAAACAGGTTTGTCTATCTCACGCTCGCGTGGCAGCGGGCATGCCTCTTCCTAGCACCCTGGGTTGTAGGGACCACTCAGCGTCCTTCCCCTACAGAGTATGAATATTGGCTCTGCATCATAGGGGAGAGCGCCAGTCCACAGCCTGAGACCAGTTGCAGGAAGATCATATTATGGTCACCTAGGCCTGAGCAGTCATTTCACCCTTGCACTATGGGGGTAGCTATTCTGGAATAAAGCTTTAAAAGCCATCTCTCATCTCCAATCAGGGGATTTTGCCTAGGCTGAGCTGTCTCCAGTCAGCTGCAGGCCTCAAGAAGTGTATTTTCAGTCTCCTCTCCCTTAGTGATCAGACTGAGACATTGCAGATTGGGTTTTCATCAACTGTCATGTCGGCTTGCAAAACAGACTGCTGGGGTGGATGCTGCGGGGTGTTTCTTGTTCCCCCCCTTTCATAGAACAGAACAGCGCTGTCTGCACATCCCTTGTTTGGTCTGATGCAAATAGTCCTAACAGATCGTGTCTAGAGAATTTAATTGAAAACGTGATGAAAAAAAAAATAAGACCAGCCTGTTGGTATTTGGCCATTGCTATGTGCTGGTACCCATGTGACCATCCTCTAACATGCATTCTGATTCTTTGGGTATGAATCAACCTACAATGTACTTTATTACACATGACTTTTACATATATAAAAAATTAATCACTGAGGAGCTTTGTGCTAAACTGCAGCAAAGTTTTGGCTTAGTGTCCCCCCCCCTTCCCTTCCCAGCAGTGCTTTACCTAATTTTAGTCTTACCTGTTAGATTCCTGTTTTGTATCCTCTGCCTTTGTTGTATAGCCGTCTTTTAATATACAGTGTGTGGCTTTGTGTCAGACCTTCCTGTAAGATAAGTAAAACCATTGAATCCACATAAGTCTCTTAGCACCCCCACCCCTCACATCCTAATTCACCTTTCCTTTTTGTTGTTTGTGTAGCATGTAAAATGGTTTGTTAGCTGGCTGGAATTCCTGCAGGTAATTTGAATGGCGTGTTATAGTGTTCTATCATTTTCTATTGCTGGCCGATATGGTCTGTCAGTCCAAACCAATAATTTATAGCACCGGATTCACCGGGTTCTACTTATTCTGCTCCAATCGTTTCTCCATAAGAAAATAAAACGCACAAAAAGGTAATTTGGGGGCAGAAAAGTTCTGCTGGGTACTTGGGGCACAGTGTGGACAGAATTGGGAGGAACAAAGTTTTTAAATCCCAACTCTGTACTAAATGTTTGTTTTGTCGCAAATCTCCAGGGTAAATAACCTTCAGTTTCATTGAATTGGGAGGCTGAAAACATATTGTGATTGCAGGGTGTTTGGACCTTCCCTCAGGCAGAAGGTGTCACCACGCTGCTCTTTGGGTCACTGGCCTGAAACTTGTATGCAGATTAGGAAAACAGGAAAAGGTAAATTCTGCACCCATGTTACAGGTCAGTTCAGTATCAAAGGCCAGGGATCTGCATGACAACCATGAAATTCACTTTACTATAGCAGTGGGTTCTATCTTATGAACCAGTTACAGGCTGGATGCACCAATAAATTCCACACTCATAATGTTTTCAGATGGCAAGTTAAAGAAAAACTTTACCCGCCCTTTTCTTATCATGGAAGTAGTAAAGATAATGAAGAATTCAAAGCAGCATGTGCTTACTGACCATAAAGGATAACTTCACGTATGTATACAAAACATGTCATCATCATCATGGTATTCATTAACCTAAATACCCCGTAAAGTTTTTTTTCATGCCTTTCTGCACTCCACCAGATCTCCCCAAATCCCCCTGCCAGCATTTCATGTCTAAGGCCAGGTACACACGACTCCCGACAGATCAACAATTATGCACAAATATTTTGAACGATCGTATTGTGCACAATTCTGTACATGCTGTAACAATACGATCGTTCAAATATTATCCACGCAGAACCATCCACAAACACTACACGACCGTACACACAATAGATAGCGAATGATCGTTGTCCAATCAGATCCACTGCGACAGTCGTTAGTTTCCAGCGATATTCCTCGTTAACCTGCGTCCTTGTTCACTTTTTTTTGTTAACGATTTTTGGACGCATGGTTGTTAGTAGTTCGTTTCCAATGATCATTATTGCACGTGTGTATGTAGCCTCAGTAACAGCTACCCACAGTTCTGCCCCTGGGTTCAGGCAGTATATGTACAAAGCAAGGCTGATTGATAATTATCGGGGGTTTGCATCTGTAGGTCTGTGTTTATCTGTGACAGTTGCAAGGAATTATTATGTTCAGGTCCTCATCAGTCAATGAACAGTTATGTTTGATAACATTACAGCATAAGTGTCAGTTTACGCTGAACTTATTTTTAGCACGGTTATCCTTAAATGCTTCCCCAGCAATCCTGCCAAATGTTATACTCACCACTTGCTGGAGGTGGATAATTTTTTAAAGAGTGTGTGGACAAAATTAACATGAGTAGATCTCCGAGTACATTTTCCTTGCTTCATCCCCATAAAATTACTGCAAGTGCAGAAAGACGTTTGTTCCTGCTTTCTGTTGTAAGCAGACAAAACAGTGACTATAAAGATCCTGCCCGCATGGTCTGTGTAGGCAAAGGGCTCTTGTAGATGTAGATCTGGAGGAAGATCTATAGTGCTTGCTGATTCCTCCTATTGGTCCTTATATCATTTTTAAAAACTTGCTATGTTCTGCATAACCAGATATCTAATATTAAAATTAGATATTTGCCTATTTAACCCATTGCAACCCAACCTCCTTTCCAGTTGCAAAGTATTTCTCCATCACAGGAAGTCCTCCGACTTCCAATATGAATGACACCCAATGTCCTTTCATTGTTTTTCTATGCAAAGCAGTTTAATAGTTATTATTGAGTTAAGATATTTTACTTGGACATTTTTTTGACTGTCCTGACCCCTCTTACACAAAATTTTTTGTCCCTGGGGTAGTGATAGTGTGATTTTTTTCATGAGATTCAGTAAGGAGATATGACAGTTTTGTTAATCATTTAAGCCTGTTTCCCTCTTCAGGTTGTGTTTGGCATATTCTTATCTGTTTTTGTGATAGGGTTTTGCTCAATATTTGTTTAGTTATCTTGATTGGCAGAATGTTGGCACCTGCCTTTACGTGTTATTTTTGGCACTCTGTTTTGTTGTAAAATTAGTGATTATGTTGCATCATGTATAAACTGTTTAAATAAGAGAAAACCTATATACATATATTCACTCATATAGGCAGGCGCATGTGCGCACTCATATGGGCGGGCACATGTGCGCACTCCTGCAGTGTAGTACTCATGTGGACAGACCCCCAGCCCATATACTGTCACATGAGAAGGAGAGTGAGCTGAGCACATTGCAAATGCTGAATTTCTGAAAATCAATATTTTTATACAGTTATCAGCTGTTTCCCAATGCAGTGGGCAGTGCTAAAAAAGATAGCAGCAGACACATGATAAACTAACCACAACAACACTAGTTGTGTTATCTATTGTACAAGTTTTCTGGCAAAAAAGAAAATATACTTGTTTAGTCCATTTATGTCCCCAGCATACCCACCCCAGCTACAATACTTGCAGAATAGGATTGTTGGTGCCTTTTGCTTTTAGATCAGTTCTGTTGTGAACAGTTATGTGTTGAAGGCTGAGCTTAAAGTAAGAGTGGCATGTTTTTGGTGGGGATATCTTTCATATCATAATGTTCATGTGTAGAGTTTGTAATGTTAAGTTTTTAGATTTGCCTCTACAGGATGCAAACACTTTGTTAGCTTTAAAAGGGGGAGTATTGTTTTTCAGTGCCTTGGTCTATTCATAGACTTCCTAGGCAGCTTTACTGACTGGCACAGTGTGAAATGCTTCAGACTTGTTTTTCCCTTTCTCATGTTGGAAGGCAGTGAATTCAAAGCAGTGACCCACCATTCCATGGTTCCCACACTTCATATACTGCTCCCTTTAGCAATCAGTAGGGATTGAAGTGTAAGCTTGTTGCTTGAGTAGTAGTGTACAATGAACTCTTCGAGTGACAGTTCTGATTGGCTCTGTGCTGTCACATGCTCCTACATCATACCAGACTCTTTTTTTTTGCAGCCGCTGCTAAGCGGAGTGGGAGGAAAAAAATTAGGGAATATGCCACGTGGAAGGGTTTTGTTAAAGTTCAGATTATGTTAGACTAAGATTTATATTAAATTAAACTATCTGTAGTAGTCTACAGATGGTCTCTTGGTTGTCCACTGATAATGAAAATTTAAGTATTAATCAGCAATTTTGTCATTGTTCATTGATAGTTTATATATAATTACTTAAAAGGCAAAAATGTGATCAGTGTAATACTGAACCCCAAGATGGGGCATATCATTCTATGGGAATTTTGTATTTCATTTGGTGGCCATAAACAAGATTGGAGACATGCTTAGTGTTAGGCTAGGTACGCACGTGCAATAATTGTCGTTAGAAAACGAACGACTAACAGTTATTCACAGTTATTTTAAACGATCGTATTTTGCACAATTCTGTACATACGATTCAAATCAATCCACCAATAATGTACACACGCTAGATACGATCGTTAGAACGATGCAGGAAGTGACATTTAAAGGAGAAAGTGTACTGCAGAACACTGAATGACCGTACACACAATAGGTAGCGAATGATCGGTGCCCAATCAGATCCGCCGGGACGGTCGTTCATTTCCAGCGACAGTCCTCCTTTATCGGCGTCATTGTGCACTTTTTTTTATTAATGATTATCAGACCAACGGTCGTTAGTCGTTCATCTCCAACGATAATTATTGCATGTGTGTACTCAGCTTAAGGGTTGTGCCTGTTTTCACAAACATTGTGATAACATTTTTTATTATCTTTCTCTATCTGCTTTTTGTTGTATAATAATCCACAGTCTAATAAATGTTTATAACCAGATGACATTGCTCAGACCTTCATCTGTTTACACTCCGTATGTGGGAAGTTTCAAGGTGTCAGTATGCTATACATTCCGATGTGTATCATGTGGTGACTTAAGTTACAAATTTGTCTCAACACGGCCACAAAAATAATAGAAAATACTCGAAGGGTTTACAGGCACTCCTCCATCAACTTGTACTGAATTCCTTTTTCCTACAAAGGTTCTACATACCCATGTATTATGATTTTCATGATCCCTAATTTTGTTGGCTTGCTTGACTGGACACATGATAAAAACAAAACAAAAAGATAAAAGCAACCTTCCGATATCAAATATTATCTGATAAACTTTGAAAGCTGCAAGCGTTGTCAGTGCTCCCATATTTGCAACTATTAATCTGGTTCTCAGTCCATCTGATGTAATTTGTCTGCAAGTTTGTACATTGGAATGAGTTTCATAACATTCTACACGACAAACGTGTCTGGAGGAAAGAATTTCTCAGTATACACTATGAGTAATAAGTTTATAACAGGAGTGTTGTATTCACATGCCCTGTCTGATGCAACAAAGTTTGTCTTTACAGCAGACCCATCACCAACGTCAATTTTTCAGGCACAGAATATTCCTTGTGTGTTTTTTTTATCCTACACTTTACCAATAAATAGCAGTATTTTAGTCACAGTCTAGTAAAGTCATAATGTGAGATATGATTGCGTGTCTCTCGCTCATAATGGCAAAGGAAGGAGGGAGAAGTAGGTTGGTCAGGTTTAAGTAACTTGTTTATGCAGCTCTCATTTTATATTCAAAGTTTCAGAGCATTTCATATTCAATTCTGCAGTGTTTTACTCATACATATGTTGGCCTCATAGAATCTTGTTTTTTCAGAGTCTGAGTGGGACGTTTCACACTAAGTGAATCAATGTATAGAACGTGCACATCTAGGAATTCTGTGGGCAAAAAAACACTTTGTACCAATGCCAGCAAAAATCGGTCTGTAAAACAGGAATTTATCAGAAGGATTAATCATAATGCATGTTGACCTTCCATTGTGAGATAATAAAAAATCCTTATCATTATATTTCCTTTCCCTGCATTCATATTTTTACACCGAAATCTGTTAATATTAATGTTGTATATTTTTTTAAGAAATGCATAATTTAATACATGTAGTATCCAAGTTATGACCTTTGCAGTTTTTGGGGTTTCTATTCATTGTAAATTTAGTGGTCTGAAGGACTAGGAGATAACAGCACTATATTCTTCCACAGTCACAGATAAATGGATGTTATCCTCACGGCTGTACTTCGTAAATCTCTGAACTGGATGACCACCGATAGGTATTCTTTAGCAGATGAAACTGCACTCCTATAAATAATATGTATTTAGATGTATGCCTGGAATTCAGCATTATTATTGGTTTCCAACATTCCATAAAGAGTTTTGTAATTGTATCTTTGCTCAGTATTTGAAGATTAATGAAATGATTGCACAAAAACCTGTGCAATCTAGGAATTCTGTTCTAGGAATTCTGTTAAATGACTATAGCTGGTCATAGGCAGCGGCTAATGTGATAGATATTTCGTGAAAAGGGTGACCGAGTTTGATCTGTGTCATAATTTCCTTTTTCAGTCATAACACTATCAAACTAGGCTTATAAACCTTGGGTTAAGTACAGATAAGCAGTGTTCCTAGATAGCTCCCATGTTGTTAGCCACTTAGCCGCCCCAGTCATTGTGCTGGATGGTAATAAAGCAGCATTTGAACATTTTAGAGCAAGCGGCAGTACTGCATCACCTGCTGCTTCCCCCATTCATTTCCTATAGGCAGCCATGGGTGAGACATTTCATGTGGCACAGTTATGGGCGTGAGGAAACAAAATCTGTACTGCATGCCCACCATATGTCTGAACTAAGCCTTGTACTGATTTGCTTTTATTCTGTGGCCTTCTCGTGGGTAATGTAAATTTTACAGTTTACTTGTTAATTGTTAAATGCTTCATGTCCAGCAGATATAAGAATATATATATACATACATGTGTGTGTGTTTCTGTGCCTGAGGTGATTCTTCTTTCTCTAAATGCACTTTATTTTTTATTTTTTTCAGTATTGGCCCCTCAAGCAAACTCATTTGTTAAGGCTTTAAGGAAACTTCCAATTCTTCATGATGAGCAATATGCCCAACAGACCAAGCTCTACGACTTCCACGAGTTACCAGAAATCACATTGGTTCTTCCGTATGTAACTACTTATTCATTCTTTGTGAAAATGTTATAAGGAAAGATCTGGATATAGAATAGATGAAGCTATGAGGTTCTTAAAATGACATTGCTGGAGAGTTTAGCTCTCACTTTTTGGGTAATCTAAAATGTTTGCATTGTCACAGGAACAGGAGATGATGGGAGGACTTCCAATAGGAAAACTTGTTCTAGGGACAACTAATAAGAGGGGATTTCACCTCTCTTTGGAGATTACTCTTATTTCTTTAGAACAGGAAGTGAAGGGAAATTCCCCAGAAGGGACACAAGTATTTTTGTTTAATGTTGTCTAATGGATCTTGACAATTGGGCTTTACATACATAAAATATGTGCAAATCATTCAACATTCCCTTGTTTCACACAAATTACTATACTCATAACCCTTCTGATATTATTATTATTATTAAACAGGATTTATTTAACGCCAACATATTACGCAGCGCTGTACATTAAATAGGGATTGCAAATGACAGACTAATACAGACAGTGATACAGGAGGCGAAGACCTGTTAGTAGGGAAGGATGATGATGATGATGGAATTCCCTGGATTAATTCCCATTGCACTTATAATTTGGGCACTTGAGATTTGGGCACGTGACCAGGGTCCCAACGTGACCTTGCCTGTTGTTTAAATAGAAGTGCTTTGGGTTCTGTTCTGATTAAGGATATCCTAATCATACCCAATGGTGCTTCTTCCACATGGAGCTATGCAAGTCAAGGCTATGAAGCTTTGTCCCATTTCATGACTACCTCTTTATGTACAAACAAGCAACACTCCAATGTTAGGCTGAGACTATTTTTTATATAAATGACCTGAGGTCTAAGGCTATGTACATACGTCAGATGATACAAACAGGCTTGTCTCAGGCAAAAATCTGACATGTATGCAGCGGTTGCCTGATGTCGTTCATGGATCTGCCCTGACGGATGTGCGAATGACAGACGGAGAACAACAGCAATAGAATCCAATGGAGAAGGGCACATCAGGGTGCTGCTCACTTGTTCTCTCTTCTCCATAGAACAGTGCTGTGTGTACAGTTCTTGTTCGTTCATCTGTCACTCTTTTGTCAGGAAAAGATCAGGAAAGATCATGTCCAGCTACAAATATTGAATGCGTATACACTGCCTTACATTGCTGACAGTTAAATTAACCCTGTCACAACCCTTTTCCTGTGAAATTACTGCATCATCTAACTCCTTCACATAAAGTGAAATTGACAGTATTTTTCACTGTTAAAAGTATTTTTCTAAATCAGCTACAAATTTCTCCCCATGTGTCTAATTGCACTTTCCTGTCGGCTTAACTCTATTTACTAAACTCTGCTAATAGGCACCTGTCCCTGTTCAATCCATCTTCTTCGTCTTTGACCATGTTGATTGGCCAGGCCGGGATGACGTAGTTCCCATTATGCACAGCTCAGTGTTTTTGACAGGTCCTCTGAGTGATCATGCTGGTATGATTGTTTATTGAAGAAGAGACATTGCCTGTCCCTTTTTGCAATAATGCCCTGCCTCATCAAAAATGGTTAAAAGTGGAACTTTGGATCCACTTTAAACCCCCCTAGCGGTATTCCCGAGTGTGACTCGGGATGGATTTTTCAGGCAAAAATTGGTATTCCTGAGTCACACTTGGGGTATCTTTCAACTAAAAGAAAACCCACTTACTAAGTCCTTAGGCTAAAAATGACACAGAGCGGCAGCCGCGGCTTTGACCACCATTCACATGCTTGTTTCCATCCACAGACCGAGGCTGTCACTCTGTCATTCTCGCCTTAGGACCTCAGGTCCTTTCATTGGGTGAACATCCAAATCCTGTTTCCTTCACATTGGGGGTGTCTTCTCACACACCCCTTCGGTCCCTGTGTTTCTTTATAAGCTTCAAATTTTTACACCTTTTCCTCTCCAAGGAACATATACTGCCAAGTAATTGCGCGTAACTTCGCTTAACGTACTACTACTACCCCTGAAGAAGCCCAAGCCTGGCTAAACGGGTCGGGTTTCTGAATTTACGCATGCAATACTAGTTTCACTATGCTGTATGTTCTATGTAGACGTTCATTGCCTAGCGCCCCTATTGGGCCGATATGACTATACATGAAATAGACTCTAAAGCCATTTGAAGCACTGTTGTCAATGTCAGATTTCCGCCAGAAAAAAAACTTTTTTGAGATTGTAGCTCTACTATTATAACACAGTATTTATATTTATACCGCCAACATAAAAACAGTGCTGTACAAGGTCCATAGTCCAGTCACTAACTCTCCCTCAATGGGGTTCCCAATCTAATGTTCCTACCATAGTCATATGTTAATAACACAGTCTAAGGTCCATTTTGGGGGAACCTTTTTAACCTAACTGCATATTTTTTTTTGGAATCCTACGCAAACATGGGGAGAACCTGCAAACTCCATGCAGATAATCCTGGCTGAGATTCGAACCTGGGACCTAGAGCTGCAAAGGCTAGAGTGCTAACATCCGAGGCACCTTATAGTTTAATCAAGTTTCATGCTCAAAGGAACAATGTTTGTTTACATGTCATTTACCTTTAATAGTTTACAATCTGACAATTTATTAGCTTCTAATATACCTGTTGACTGTCACATACGAAGTGACCTTTGCACCAAGGCTAGGTTTTACATTATCTGTATTTATGTATGCAGGGAAAAAGTTGTTCTCCTATTGGTAAAGTTAGGAAGAACACCGCCTGTAGCCTTTTCACTTCAGGGACTGTTTTGCAATGCAGAACAGCCTTTTCAACTCAGCCTCTGGGGTCACATAAGGTCCCTCAACCCCCAATGTCCTGGGGAGCGTTAATCAGATGTGGAGCATAATGAATTAACTGTGGATCTTGGGAGATGCAAAAGCTGTTCAGGTCGGCTTTTCTCTCAATTGCTGCGACTCTTAGGCTGCTAATGATTTGCCTCAGGGAAGAGTTTGTCAGCATATGCCAATTAGGCATTTCTTCGTTAAGCATTCCGCTGGAGCCTCTGATTTGTTTCACTAATGTGATATTGTAATTTTTAATTGCTTCTATGCTTCTTTGTGTGTGTCTTCCATTTTGATCTGGTGATGTAAAAGAAAATCTATTGTTTTTGAATAATGTTGCTAAAAGTATGTTTTTTGTTTTTTTAAATCAAAGTAAAATCTGTCACAAAGCTTAGACAGAGCTGTATGGTGAAGAAAAACAAAAGCTTTGGCCCAAACAGCATGCTGCATCAGAATGAGAGATATAGGCAGCTGATGCTTTATGCAAATATAGGCCTTTGCAGTAAAGATAGAGATTGGACCTTCCCCCGAGACTACTTTTTATGTATTATATTATGTCCGGCTACATGATTGCACATATTTAGCTGAATACCAAATAGTCTGACAATACAGATCGATAACGTGTTCACATTAAGAATCGAATTGCTTTTTAAGAATAATTATTTAAATGTGATGCACAAGCCTCATAAATGTTAAAAAAAAAAAACTATACTTTTTCTGAAATCATTCTTCATTTGCTTCTTGTATGTTCCCTCACCCACATACTGCAGACCGCTATGGAATGGTACAATTGGTTACAATTCAAGTGGTCCTGACTTTGCTCAGCCGCATTGCAATAAAAAGATAGACTGGAGACATAATTGTAGAAGAGCGACTAAAATGATCTAAGTGAACGGGTTAGAATTTTAGTAAACATATCTGCAGATTCTTTACTGCTTCTGCTTCATAGATGACAAAAGTCTAACTGCACTGAGCTTAAACAGTGTACCTGTGCTTTGCCAAAACAGGAAAACTTACCAGATTCACTTTGTTGCCTCCCCTTCATAGCAGGAAATAAATTTTCCCTTCACTTCCCAAACACTGTGAGCTGTCAGAAGCAGACTTGTCTTGTGTAACATGAAATAAGTTGGATGTTCCTCTGTTCCTTCTTTCCCCATGAAGAAAAGGCAAATTTGTGCTGCATGGGCTGGAAGATTGCCGCAGACCTGTTAATATAAGAGGAAATCACAGGTGCATGGTAAAGTGCTGAGGAGGCCTGTAATGCTACCTCAAGCTCTGTGCAGTTGCATGAAAAGGAGACATGTACTGACAAAGAACTAACATTCTAAAAACATTTTTGGCAGTTTTTACAAAGTCTTATATTTTATACCTTGTTTTTATCTTGCTTTCAAATAATTTTAAAACCTGGTCTCTAGCAGACAATGAAATGTAAAGTGTGGAAAAAAGGATGAATTGGTCAATAGCTATTTATGATGAGAGGGATATATTTATAAAGCAGTGAACATGACATTCACTAAACATTCACTGCAAGTAATTTTTTTTCTGGTGCATGTTCTTTCACTGTGATTGATTCAACACCAGTGGATGTTTGGTGTTCCCAAGGTAAATAAATTTGCATGATGTGGGAAACTTAGTCAGCTATAATGATAGAACATAAAGGGTGAACATGTGTTCCATTTCCTTACACAATATGGATTGTAATTACACACATTTTATATTGAGTTGTTCTTTTTCAGGATGTCTAAGCAGAATAAAAGGATCGTGTACACAATCCTGGAATACTCTCCCCTTCTGGATTCCTGTAACATGACGACTGATGACTGGGCCAAGATTGCCAAGGAAATTCAGGTATAGAATATCTTTGTTGTAGTCTGAAGTCCTACATAGATTATACAAAAGGATTACACCGTAATGTGTGTGATTGTGAGCTCCTATAACACAATTACATTGACCATACAATTTAATAATGTTATCATGTATGTAGCATTGTAAAGGCAAAGCATTTATTTTGTAAACACTTGGCAGAGAATGCAGTAAAAAAGAAAAGGTCACACACAAAGATAGTAAGCACACACATATATTGTATACAGTGCAGTATGTCAAAACATATATAATAATAAACTTTACCTACAGATTCAAAAGTCCTTTGTTTTGAGATGAAGAAAAAGAAGTCTAGCTGGTTTATCTGATGGCTTTGGCCATAGTGGTCATTTATCGGATTTCTGACAGCGCAGCCTCCTTTCTCCTTCTCTTTGGAACACGTACCATAGTAAGCCCTCAAGGCTATTTGTATTTTGTTCCACAGGGGATGTTATGCTTTGGTAGGGTGTTGAGGAAGGATTTGGTGCTGGAGTAAGTGGCAGATAGGTGACTAATGCTCTAAGAGTGAAGCAACAGCAAGGATAGTTGGCACTAGACTCATGGGCCAGACCTTATACTATCTACACATTCTACAGGATGCAGCCAGATGCTGAACACAACCTATTTTTTTCGTATTAATATAAGTCACCTACTTCTAAGTGCTTGTTTGGACAGCTTTTGTTTGCCTAGTTCCTCAATTGTTGCCTTTGGTAGCTTGTTCATTTTGAATGAGCTGCCAACACAGCTGGTCTTTTTTTGGGAACACAACGCATAGTAGTGCATTGCCATGCATTGGTGTGCTTCAGTGCAGATGTGTTGCATTGGTGCATTTAGGGAACCATTCAGAATTCATGGAAGCTCTTTGCATTCATGCATTCACAATACAGTACCACCTAATGCAGTGGTCCAATCCTTTGTGCTGATTTAGAGCTACCTATAAAAATGTAACTTGCCTGGCTACTTGTAGTTCCGGTATGAATGAATCTCTGACCAAGGAAAATGTACACAGAAAATTAAGGCAGAACTCCTGATCTGTATACTTTGCTCCATGTCATAGCCCGAGAAGGTAATAGTCATTTGATTTACAGCGCAGCCTGGTAACCAGCATTAGTTTCAGCCTGTTCTGTAAGTATGGGCTTCCTTTTACAGCTTTTCTTTCAAGATTTAGAAAGAAACGTCCTGTGTTTAAGTTGAGGTGTTACACTTTAATAAAACAATTTATATGGTTGGTGGATCCACTTCAAGACTTTCTCCCCTGGATTTTCAGAGGTAGTACATAGTTCTTTTGTGTGAGAAATAAATTAATCATGATGTGTGTAGGATTCTGGTATTGATTTTTGCTTGAACTAAGTTGTCAGATTTTAGGTGAGTAATGAGGGACATAAGTATTGTTTGATAGATCTACACTGGAAGGTAAAGTTTCAATAGAATCCTAATAATGACACTTACAGTCTCTCACCTATAATAGGCTGTATATCAAACCTCAGGATGAGCCAATAAAGAAATTAGGATGATATTTACTGGAAATCTCTACCTAGGGGTTTATGTATGCTGCCAATGCTTCTATAAATGCTAATTGAATGGATGTTATCCTAATCCAGCGCCTTCTATACTTGAACTCATTGGCCCAGAATGAGAGGTATTGGTATAGTCAGATTTGGACTATGGAGCTGGTTACTAATGTAACATCTGTTTAAAACTTGTTCCTTTTTTTCTAGAAATATTATGAACACTATGATGGTTTTGTCATCCTTCATGGTACAGACACCATGGCCTACACTGCATCTGCATTGTCCTTTATGTGTGAGAATTTGGGCAAAACCATTGTGCTGACCGGCTCTCAGGTGAGTCCTTTTTTTTCCTTTTAACAGGTTCATGTACCTCCACACTCCCCCAACCCAATACAAGAACCATCATGGTGTGGGCACATCTTTAAATGATCAGCAGATGTCTTTGTATACTTCAGCCTCCAGCACATTTCTTGGGGAACACCACAGATCATTATGTGCTGTCTGACAGCCCTGAAACTTACACTGCAATTTGTGAACCGGCTAGACAGAGTAAATATTTTAGATTAAAAAAAAAAACACATCACTATGAACCTAAAAGTAAGATAGTAATCCTATAGGAGCATCTGTATTCCAATGTAGAAAGTACTTCATTGCAGGGGTGGGAAAGGTCTTGGCTTTTGCAAACTAAATGCTGAAAATGTGAAGGGGTAATTTTAAAGGATCACCACATATCTATGCTGGCTGTACAGGTTAGAATTTACCTCTTCCCTCACTTGTTAGGTTTGCTGTTCTTCCAGTGCAGCAGAGTATAGTTTATACAAAAGGAGCAGTGATAACAGATTAACTTCTCCTGGGGAAGACATTCATTCACCTACAGATGCTCTGTCTGAGTTGTTTTGTAGGGAGATTCTGCAAAGCGCCAGTTATTATAACTGCATGGGAACATAGAACAAGAAGCCCCTCAATTCTTTGGTGAAAATGGTAGCTCTAAGGCTAATTTTGGCCTGCAGTTAACTGCGGCCATCTGCTTTTGGCTCAACTGCTCTTCCAACTGCCCCATTCATCTGAATAAAAGTGGTTGGGAACCACTGTGCAAGTCTGTTGCAGTGGATTGCGGCTGTGGTTGTAGAACTCAGCATGTTGCTTCTGGCCGCCCTAGAAAGCCGTTGGTGCTGGATGATTGAAAAAAAAGTCCCATTAATTGAAAGTTTTGAACTGCAGCAAACCCCAACCTCAACCACGTGATACAGAAATTGAGTTTGAGTTTGAGTTGTTGTTCACCCAACAACGTAATGTGTAAAGCCGCATACACACGTGCAATTCTTGTTGTTGGAAAGGATCTTTCACGATCCTTTCCAACGATAAGAACCACACGATGCATGAACGAGTGCTGTACATACAGCATCGTTCTGATCTATGGAGAGGGGGAGAGCGATGAAGCGGCACCCTGCTGCACGCTCTCCCCCTTCCCTTGCATTAGGATCGCTCATCGTTCGTGGATCAGCCAGGACGGATTCACGGATGATGAACGGCACGGGCTGTACACACGCCAGAAAAATTTGACGTGTGTACGTAGCTTTAGTCTGCGTATTGTTTCTTTGATCATTTCTTTGAAAATCACTTTTTTTTTTTTTTGCTAACATCCTCAACAACAGGTTCCAATTTATGAGATGCGGAATGATGGACGTGACAACCTGTTGGGGGCTCTGCTCATTGCTGGGCAGTTTGTTATTCCAGAGGTAAGTTTGGTTGAAATGTGAACTTTGGGATGATATAATTGAATTGCATACTGAAATAATGTTTAAAACAACTATTTTTTAACGAAAGTGCACATATGCTATTTAAACACTAGAGGGCAGGATTGTGCTATAGTCATCTGCTGGCAGTGATTTATGAGTGTTTGAATGTCGGAGAATCAAAGAGTCTTTGAGTCTCTGTAGTGACTCTGCTAGAATTTCTATCAAATCTGTAGTCTATTTGAAATATTACACATACTGTATGCTGGGCTACAGATTAGAAACACAAAGGTCTGACCATAGAGAATGTCTGCTCATTTTCAGTCTGTAGATATCCTGACCTTTTAACCTTGTAAAGGTGTTGCACATTCTCCAGCTGCCAACATGAAGCCAATTAGGCAGAGGGGTTTTCAAAAATATAAGTTATGTGATGTTTTTGTGGGTTTTCTAAGGTTTGGCTTTGTTGTACTAGAAATAGTCTATAATCAAAGTAGCCAACTTCAAATGTTGGCATATACACATTTGTATAGCAACAAGTATGGCAAAGGTTGCTGCAGTGGCTGCCTATAGTACTACATTGGCACATACACTCTCCATTAGTGTCAGCTTGACCAAATGTGCTTCTAAAAAGTCTATTGCAAGAGAGAGGACATCCTGAATGAGGTAAAGAAAAACTGTGAGGACTGTGGGGTCAGAGGAATAATAATAATAGAATGTAGAGGTTTAATGCTTTCTAAATCTCATCCTAAACTAGTGTAGAGAGAAGAAATATATTTCTATTTGACATTCATAGTCTGCATGTTAGTTGAAGCCAGAGACAGCCAGACACAAGCAGGTCAGCCCAAAATGCTTAATTGCATTCTTATTGACCTCCTCCATGTAGCAGTAGACCAAACTCCACCCATGACATTTTCTTTTCAGTCTATAAATCTATATTGGCACATTTGCATTCATTATGCATTTCTTCCCCTTAGCAAATGTCACCAGAAAAATTAATGTGTTGCTGCTGAAATAAGTATCGAAAAGTAGCACGTACAAGGGAGTTTATCATGCCTGTTAATGTGTATACAGTGTTTAACGTGGCTTATGTCACTAATCCACACTATACATACAAATGCACAGAGCTCAGCAATGCCATCTCTCTTGGCATCATCACAGCCTTGCTCAGCGACATGGAGCTTGTGCTGATAGTGCTTTCTGTGTGCGTGATAAAAACTAACAATTGGCACACTCTCGTCTATTTGGCGGGAGAGGAGGGGTTCTTTCTGATTTTTTTACTTGAAAGCATGTAAGCCAGGCAACTAGCATTTTAAAAAGGAGTCAAACGGAAGGCAGTTAACACCTTATTCGAAATTTAAACTTTGGCTACCTATACTGACCTCCATGAGAGAGTGCTGTACAAAGAAGTAGGAGGTTGATTTGAAGACAGAATATAAATTTGTTTAAAATTTAGAAAGCAACAAGTTATATTATCTGCTCTGATTCAGCTCTATTTGTCTTCCTTTTACAGTTATCCCCTTCATAATAAAGGGGTCTTGTTTTTGAGTTTAAGTGTAGTCTATGGCTGGAGGCAACAAAAAAATTGGAAAGGAAGTTTCCTATACCAGAAGGGGTAGTACATGCACCTACCAGGCAGCCTGTGTCTGCTAACATTGCTCCAATGTGCATTTAGCACGTCTGGCAGAATCTTATTCCTGTGCCTCTATCCCCCAACTCCCCACACTACTATAGAAAATGTCAGTGAGGTAGAGGTTATGTACATAGAACCACAGCACATAACATGGCTTTTCTTTTTGCCACAAACTGAAAATCTGATTGTCTTGTCTTTTCTGGGTTGATGCAATTTGGACATATGCTGGTGGAAGATTTTGGACACAGAGCTAATATATTCTAACAGTCTGTACACAGTGTAGCAGTCTCATACAAGGCCAATATATGTTCTGAACACTGCATAATATTTGCACACAAGTCTGAAGAATTGTGCTGGTCTGTACACAGTGTAATGATCGCACACAAAGCTAATATTTTATAAATGTACACAGTGTACAGATTGGACACAAGGCTACAATATTGTGTCGCTCTGTACTCATGTTCTCTCTCACTTTTCAGGTGTGTCTGTATTTTCATCACAAACTGTACAGGGGAAACCGGGTGACGAAGGTGGATGCGGGAAGTTTCAATGCCTTCTCCTCTCCCAACTTGCCTCCACTTGCAAATGCTGAAGTTGATATTACAAGTAAGTTGCCCAGCTGCATAATCCCTGTAATTTGTGCCACATGGAAGAGTCTCTGGCTTTCTTCTCTAGGAGTCAAGGCTTAGTGAGATCATTAAACTAGTCTGTGAATGGTCCTGAACCACCTCTGTAACAATGAAAGATTGAGTTTTGTTGCAGATAAAGAAGATTCATATTTCTTGCTTTTGTCTAAATCCTATTTGCTCAGAGATAAAAATTAAAAACAAACATTTTTTTGACTTGATATACTGCTTTATGGATTTGTGAACTCTGTTAAAAAAAAAAAGTGTTAAGGTGGAGGTTTACTTCAAATTATATTCACTTCACACAATCTGTATTGGTATTCTGTTAATAAACACCAATCTCTACAATTCTTTAAGCTGGTCTCTCACCAAAAGTAACACCACTAGTACAGTAAACGTAAGGTCATTACTGGCGATACCACATTCCATGCAAATTTTTCCTAATGCTTTACCCCCAAGTGTGGACTTTTGGTAGAGGTATTTAGCCATTGACACAAATTGTGGGGAAATTATGTGAATACAGACCTAGAAAGCAATAAAAAAACACCTGACCCTCTCTCCTCTCTACACAAAACAGAAAATGGTGGTTTATTGTGGTATCTGATCTCTTTGGACTGTTTTCCTGTTCTGGTGAAGCCATCAGGACGGTGAATGTGGGAAAATCTTAAGGATGGGTACACGGCCATAAAAACGTGGCAGGTGTCTCTTTCATATTAAAGGGATACAATGTGGAGTTCTGCATGTTGACCAAGCATTTTATTAAAGCAGAATTACATTGTGGCATAGCATACAATAGAAACCTTTTTTTTCTCGACTCCTTATTGCCCATATAGTTAGGCAACTACACATCAACCAATCCCTAACTCACGCACACAAAGTTATGTTGCGTATGTGAAAAAACAATTGAGCCTATTTTACAGCACATTTAAACGTGATAGCAGCTATAATGCATGATTGTGCCATATCCTGTTCAGAAAGAAAGGTGTACATGTCAGGAAAAACAATCTGTGCCTACAGTCGGTCGATCTGTCTTAGATATTCTTCCTGGTTTGTTTACTTAGCAAAAAGCAGCTTATCTCTGGATCTCTATATGTAAAGAAACATTCCCCACACAGTAAAGATCTTCAAGTAGAAAGTGGTGTGCCAAATCCATTGAAGCAGGGGAAAATTGTTTTGCTTTAGTTCCGCTATTTAAATGATAGTTGCAAACTGTTTCATTTGGAATTACCGCAGCACAGAAAACTGTAGTCACCAACCATTATATACTGGCTGGATAATCTTTTTAAGGTTTAACAGGTAAGCAAGTCGCTTATATGTATGCAGACTAAAAATGTATCTGTAGATCCTTTTTTATTACAGTGCATCTCTTTCAGTAATGAGTTACACTCTTTATACAATATTCTCCTACTCTTTATATAATATTTTGAAGGAAGGGGTGGGGTGCTCTCCATTGAAGTTCACCATCACCATAATGTGTCTTAAATTTTGACGAGAACATTAAAAGGTTGCTGAACCGGCCTTTCTGTTGGTGACATTGGGGCTGATCGGCCCGGTTTGTGTGGCTGGTGTAGGACTCCCATTAAAAGCCACAGGTCTTGTTTGATTTAATAACTAAGAACGGATGTGCCACTCCTTAGGGAGGTTCTATTTTATAATCTCTTGTTCGGTGTAAAATCATCTGTGAATTTTTAGGACTGTTTAATAAATCAATACTCCAACAATGGTGTACAGAGTGCTTTCAAATACAATAGAAAATTTAGGACAATTTGTATTGGTAGCTGTTGCTTTCTGTATTTCATGTAAGTTCTTTGTTTTATCAAATGAGCTCAACCTTGTACTTAAGAAAATATAAATACAGTTCGGTCCATAAAAATTTAGACAGACTTTTTTCTAATTTTGGTTTTATACATTACCACAATTAATTTTAAATGAAACAACTCAGATGCAGTTGAATTGCAGACTTTCAGCTTTAATTCAGTGGGCTGAACAAAAAGTTTGCATAAAAATGTGAGGAACTAAAGCCTTTTTTTTTTCGCTCTCCCCCTCCCCTCTCCATAGAGCATGAACGGTGCTGTATGTACAGCACCGTTCATGCATCGTGCACTCCCAACAAAAATTGGCAGTATGTACGCAGCTTTACTTTTGAACCCCTGATATGAAGTGATTGTGTAAAAAAAATAAAAAAAATAAAAAGGTTTTAGTTCCTCACATTTTTATGCAATCTTTTTTTTTTTTAACCCACTGAATTAAAGCTGAAAGTCTGCAGTTCAGCTTCATCCGAGTTTTTTCATTTAAAATTAATTGTGGTAATGTACAAAATCAAAATTAGAAAAAAAGTTGTCTCTGTCCAAATATTTATGGACCTAACTGTATATAAAAATGATAGTAAAACAAATCTTTGTGTGTAGTACTAGCATATCCATGTATTGTCTAAATCTGCAAAGCCTGTGAGTTTAAAAGAACTCTTAAAGCAGAACCAAACCTCACTATACTCACCCGTCATGTCGCAGGGTGCCGCCATATTGCTTTTCTTTCTAGTTAAGAGCCAGGATGGCGCAGTTGATTTTCACAGTTCCATGGATCGATCAGGCAGGTAAGAATGCTTATTGCATCGCCTGTCCCTTTCTGCAGTAATGACCTGCCTTATCATGGAAACTTGAGTGGGACTTTAAGTATAATAGAGGATACTGTCCTTAGAGACATAGATTGTGGCAGGATGTAATGAGGAGAGATCATAAGTACCAAAATCAGTAGGTCATAGTACCTCAATGTGGGATGCCTTATAATAATCAGCAGAGGTTTTTTTTTTTTTAAAGCTTATCTACCTCTATTGGTAATTAATCTGATTTTCACTTTTCTCTTTTAGATATAAAGCTGACTTTTGTACAAGGCTGAGTGTCTTTTGGGTTTTAATGTACTTGACCCATTTGTACAGAATAGAATTATAAATCTATTGTAATTAGAAATGCTAACCGTCTGTTATTTTTTACTTCTAGTAAACTGGGAGACTGTTTGGCGACCAAACACCACCAAGAAATTCCTGGTGCACACAGACATGAACAGAAATGTGGGCCTGCTCCGCATATTCCCCGGAATAACTGCTGCTACTGTACGTTACCCCTTCGTTCCCAAACACCTTTAAGATGGCATACTTATCCTAGTCTTTCTGAGAGGTGTGGATTTAGAATAGTGCAGTGAGTTCTTTCTAAAATTTGTACCTGTGTTTGTTGTTACAAAAGCTGGAGGGATGTGGACATCTGTTCTTTTATCAGTGAAGATTCAAAAGGAGTTAATAAAATGTTCTGTTATACTTAAATGACCCCACTGTTCTTCTCTGTAGCCTGTAGGGGCTCCCAGTTCTGCACAGACTGTGAATGTTGCCTGGTGCAGGGGAGACTGTGACTATGGAAAATTACAGCATGGAGTGGCAGTCATTCTCTTTTTGGTGAAGTAAGGGGGTTCAGGGGTATAGGAAGTGTTGATTTGCCCTATTTATGACATCAAAAACAGGGCAAAGCAACAAATTCTCCTAACATCTATGAGGCTGGAGAAGTAAAGGTGCATTAATCATCACATCAGTTTATGACCACAAAGTATAATTTGATATCACTCATGATCACTTTTGCCAATATCAAAAAGGTTCCATGTTGGAGATTTTCACTCTTTTTTTTTTTTTTTTTTTGCACAGGTAAAGGCTTTCCTTCAGCCACCAATGGAGGGCATTGTGCTGGAAACATATGGCAGTGGGAATGCCCCAGATTGTCGTCTTGACCTACTTCAGGAGCTAAAAGCTGCCACAGAACGCGGACTGTTAATCATTAATTGCACTCAGTGTTTGCGGGGTTCTGTCACAGAGTCGTATGCAACAGGAAAGGTTGGTTGTTTCTTTGATATCTGTCTATTGCATTTGAGTCTTTTATATTTGTCTTCACATCACAGGTGTATGTGAATCTGATAAAACCATGTAGGAAGATCTCTTACTGGTTAGATGAAACTTGGCACCTCCAACTGTTAGAATAATTGGGCCTTATTATCTGATTCTTCATAATAGCTTTAGACTGCCCTCTATATAGCCTCATTTTATAGAGAGGCCAGTGGCTTCAGTACCTTGAGTGGATGTCCCAGAATCAGTATGGAAAATAGGATGTCTGATTTTTCTCCTGACATGACTCACCCAAAATCATTCTTCTCTAAACTCAAAAATACTAAAGCCAGAGTCAGCAAGCCAAGTAACATTTGAATAGGTCAGCTTTCCTGGTAGGGGACTCTGGATAGGATATTTCATACGGAGGCTTTGGGTTCCTTAACTAATCCTAATTAGTGTTTTGTTTTTGCTGGGTTCTCTGAGTTTATATCTATGTTGAGATGCAGTTTGAACAAGCCCCAACACAGCCACCTTAGGGAAGGCACTTTTTGGGGTGACAACTTCTCCTTTAGATTCCTCAGAGGTGTCTTCCTAAGTAATACATTGCTAGTGTTTCTGTAACTAGTCTTTTTCAACAACTGCATTTACATAGCTAAATACAAACACACACTTGTGTTTTTACTGCTATTTAAATGCAAATGCATGGCCAACAGCATTTACCAGTAAAAGGCTGTATTTAACCTACTGTATCTGCAGTTCAAACACATCTTATTAAAATAGGCAGTCTCCAAAGAAAGAGTGCTGCACAAATAAAATAAACTAATAATGGTCTAATAAAGCCTCTTCAATAAATAATGTGCAGACAGAATAATTAGGATTTTAGAGACTGGTGTTCATATGTTCCAAATACACATCAAACAACAATGTTTTTGGATACTTGCCCCAGAGCTTTTTTTTTTTTTGCAGACGGCTAAGAGAATGCACAGGGGGTTGCTCAAGTATAGGTATTTCATTGTGAGTGAAGGTGCTTTGGAGTTTTGGATGTGTGTTTCAGAATACTATACAGATTTTTTGTAAGCATATAACGGCAAACAATCAGACTCCACCTCATAGTGCTCAAATTTTAGCAAAGTATATTTGGTATTTGGAGTCACCAAGCTCAAGAAAAAGAACTATATTATACAGTCAATGATGCAAATTACAGGAGGGTCACTACCTCTTAATGACTAATAAAATCACTTACTGTTTTTTCAAAGGAATGAGTAAAACCCATTAAAGAAAGGTCTTAAAAAAGTAATTTATGTAGTTGTAGATAGTAAGCATCTTTGAGCGATAGGTACTAACATCAATTATTCTTTGTAAACTATTGCAGGTCAGTTACTCCTATTTAAACAAAATAATTGAAAATTTTGCAGGCCCTTGCTGTGGTTGGAGTTATACCAGGGTGTGATTTGACTCCAGAGGCAGCGCTGGCAAAGATTTCGTATGTGTTGGGTAAAACGCACCTCAGCCTGCAGCAGAAGAAACAGGTAAGACCAGGGGATCCGGACTTTCCATAGCTTTTACATCACCTCTAATACCCTGTGTGTGTTTGTGTCTGTAGCACACTATGGTTTTTACAAACACCAAGACCACAGAAACCTATAGCAATGATTATGGGTCAAGTGTTGTAACATAGGGCATCCAATAAGGATATATCTCAGTACTTTCACAGCCAGTGCTGCAATGAGAGATTTTTTTATTGATTGCTATTGTCAGATTTTTTTTTTTCCCTTTTTGTTAAACTGGAAATATTTTTTTTTTGTGCCTGATGGAGATTATATAATGTGTGTATATTTGCTGTGCCATTTTGCAGATGCTGTATGAAAATCTCCGGGGAGAGATGACTGTCAGTGCCACTGGAGCTAAAATCTCTCTCCGAGACAGCAAATTCATCCAGGTGGTCGCCAAGTCTGTTGGTGTGAGCTGCAAGGAGGTACATTATCATCGGAAACTCAAGTTAAATTTGTATGATTCCTTATATGTAAGTAAGCTTATGCCATCCCCAACTGTAGGATTACAGCTGGGGTTTGGCCAGAAATGCGGTTCCACTGTACATCTTTTTTTGGGTTGTCAGATTGCTAGAAATAATAAAAAAAGAAAAAAAACCACTGGGCCCCAAAACAGCTGCTGGCTCAGAAAACAGTTGTATGACACCTGAGGCCATGAGAAAGTAGATTACTGCTGCTCTACACTACTGACTTTATATTTTTGAAAGCAATAGTTTTCTAAATCAAACCTACACTGAAACAGTTATGGTTACTACTAATGCTGTTTGCTTTGCTGTCTCCGATTTAAGTACCATGAATATGACTGACCGATCCAATCGACCTCCTGATTGGTAGTCCCAAAACACTGTACACATGTACAATATCTTTCTCTACCCATTGTCGAATTGGAGGTGAAAGTCATCCTGTGTGTACTAGACCTTATTATCGCTGAAAGTACCTATGCTTTTGGAAGGGTATGACAGGGAAACTAGTCATACTGGTCCAGTGGAGTTCTGCAAAACAAATTCCATACTCCTGCAGTGCAGATATTTTGTCTTGTCCACCATTGTGATCAGCCCAGGCAGACGTGGTATTTGTATAGGCAGAGTATTGTTGCTTTACGGGAAAATAAGTGGTGGGGTATCTTGTAGACTGAGCTCAAACTGCTCCTACTACAGCTGTTTCCTCTCTACTATCCATCATATACAGTATAGTTGCAGGCATTGCTGCTGTGAAATTCATGATAACCTTTGAGAAGTAAAATAATCTGCTGGTTTTGGCAATCCAACAAAAACTTAATGATGGGGTTTTGGTAGGCTGACCCTTGTGGAAGAGTTTAATAACTTACTTCTAATCCTCAGCCTAAGCTCTGTGCATTGCTCATCTATTAGTTGTTTATTTTTAACTCATACTTGTGCTAGATCTACACCCAGTTTGTTCCACATTCTTAATTACTGTAAATTATGTTTTCTATTGGGAGTTTACTATTTAGGCTTGATGGAATAATACATCATGTGTTTTCATGGCCCTTCTAAAATTAGAATGGATAAGGCTTGTCACTATTACAGCCAGGGCAAAAACAAATAATGTGACACTTTTAGGTCAGAGTGTAGTTGTGCACTTTTAATAAACCTAGGTAGCCCATGTTTTACCTTTTAGATGTCTGTGGAGTTCTTGCCACAGATTCAGTGTAAATAGAACATGGCATTTTTAGGGTGAGTTTGGTACCAATTTGTGTTTTTGATTTGCAGGAATTGGAGGCAGTTAGAGATGCCCTGACACCAGCTTTGGCCTGTGCTGCTGCTAAAACTGGAGACATAAATGCACTGGAAGCAATAACAGACATGGTAAGAAGCCCTGAAATATGTGCCCATGTACACATCTCTGCACATATTTCATACTTCAAAGAGCCTGTCCACCTAAATGTTGTTCAGAAGTGAAACCTTTGAAAAAAGTCAGCTCAACATCTCATTCCCTTGGATCCTCCAACAATTAGGGATCTTCCTATTGTATTGTAATAAATATAAATAAAAAATCTAAGTAGGAGAATGGGAAATCTTTAGGCGTGTGGACTCTGGAACTTGGCACAAAGATCTCACTGACAAAATCTCTAAAGCTGCGTACACACGTCCAATAAATATCGTTGGAAACGAACGACCAATTGACCAAAAATTGTTCTAAAAAAAGTGACCAATGACGCAGAGGAACGAGGATAGTCGATGGAAATGAACGACCGGCGCAGCGGATCTGATTGGACGACGATCGTTCACCATCTATCGTGTGTGCAGTCGTTCAGTGATGGTGCATGTTC
>NC_092869.1:36655141-36711002 GCF_032062135.1 Pyxicephalus adspersus
ATATATATATATATATATATATAATTCTATAAAGAGGACCTGTCATATGAATATGACCTGTCATTATTCTTTATCATTCATATGAGGAGTCCTCTTTATTGGAAATAATTAATTTGGTCAGTTTCCAGCGCAGTTCTACATCCTGTTTGTTCCAGCGTAGTTCAAATTTAAAACTTACCTGGCAGTCAAGCTTCTTCTCAATGTCCTCCCCTTCAGCACTAAGCAGACACATCAAAGCAAGAGCTGCTTTCTTCTTCCTTGAGAACACTTTGAAGGGCATATTGCACAGAGGGACAAAGGAACAGTGTGGTGAATGTCGTTCGTTTGACCCGATCGTTTGTACACACTAGTCACTTCCTGTATCGTTCAAACGATCGCATCTATCATGTGTACAATATCGTTGGAACGATCGTGTCATTATCTGCGTGTACAGGATCGGTGCTATACGATCGTTCAAACGATACATACAATTCTTTTTTATTTTTAGTTCATAGTGTCAGTGACCTAAATGTGGTTTTCACAAGGATAGGAAGCGAGATGTTTAAACCCTCTCACGCTACTGAACAAATATGGTGAAATCTTCTCAGTAGGAACACATTCAAAAACGAAATAATTTTTGGCTGAATACCTCATTTAATACCTGAAGCAGAATTTGGTGGCCTTCACATTATAATTTATGCGTCATTTATAAGTGATTATTTTTTTTCCTCATTTTTTTTTCTGAAATATTCTGTATGTTTTGAACAGGGCGGAAACCTGAGTAGTGAGGATTATGATGGCAGAACACCATTGCATGTTGCCAGCTGTGAAGGGCACTACAGTGTAGTCCAGTATCTGCTCAATAACGGTGCCACCGTGTATGCCAAGGACCGATACGGAGACACCCCTCTCATGAATGCGGTAAAATTTAGGTAAGCCTACAAATATTAAAGGAACCTGTCATGACAAAGCACAGTGACTCAGTAAAGTAAGGATGAAGATGAAAGGTATAAATTAATCTGATTATTCAATATTCAATGCTCAAAAAGAGATTGAAGTATGAAAACCATACTGATCCCTGTAATGTCCTTGAGTCTTTTGACTGAAAGATTTAAGAAGGTGCGAATGATACGCAGTGATCTTCTGTGTGTTAACCAGTATATAGGAATTTCAAGTGGAGAAATGGCTTGCAATGGACAAAATGTACTAAAAGATTTTAGTACTTAGGACCCCTGTCATGTTTTTTTTTTTCTTTCTTTTTTTCTCTGCCTTTCTGCTAGGGAAATTGCCCTCTGTGTTTGCCCGGTGACACTGTGTCTCTATACAGAAAGGGACGGGAAATCTCCATCACAAACAAAATAAATGAGTTTCAACAATTCAGTACAGGTAGTCCCCGAGTTTAGGACATCTGACATTCAGATGACTCCTGGATACCAACAGGGCTTCCCTGCTTGTTGGTGTGCAGGACAGAGGCTTGCTAGAGGAGTGGTTTGCATGACTTGCAGAAGAAATCTTTTGGTGAACACAGCTGAGACTAAGCTCTGCTGCAACATCTTGTAACTCCTTAATGACCAAAACAAACTCTCTAGTTTTTTTTTTTTTTTTGCTTTGTTTGTGATTAACTCACACTAAGGATTTTATATAGTTACTGACACCCCACTGCCTAACAATATGTTGAAACAAACATCTTTCCTGTGACATCCAGTCATGTGACTTCAACGGGTCTTATGAGCAGGCTCTTTGGAGGAATTTTTGATCTACAGTCATTCCGAGTCCATCTGATGCAAATTAGAATGTGTGTGGGTTTTCTTTTAGGCAGCAGTATGGCTGTACTTCTGCTTTTTTTTAATGGTGCCTTTATTTTTGTTTTCCCTTCCACCAGTTCACCTTCTCTTTGTCTAGTGGGGTGTGTGGTGAATGTGGCATTGACAACTAAAAGGTTAAACCTGAACTTCTAATGTGAGAAAATGGGCCTCATTGTGCCACACCCAGCCCCTGCCTCAGGTCCTTCTCAAAGATTTCTTCATGTAGACTTTCCAGTGCCACTCCTGTTGTGATGCAGGTTTTCATTCTCAGCTACTGTCATTGAATATTTCAGAGTGAGGTGTTGTGACAAGACATGGAAGCTTTTGCTCTGCTCCTGCAGAGGCTTGTTGTTGCGTTACATAATTTGTTTCACTGCAGTGTTTTCGCAGATCCCTGTAGAGTGCCCCAGGTTGATTGGAGTGCAGCTTTAAAGATGGTTCTACCCAGGTGTGATTTAAAAAAAAAAAAAAATTGCACTTCTAAGTCGGTAAAATATTAGAGTACATTTTTTGTTTTTCTTTTGTCAAAAAAAAAAATGGACATGCCCTTCTGTATAAAATGGATTTAGATATACAACTAATCAAAGTAAATTAACTAACCCCCACCGCTTAGATTGTAAGCTCTTCTCCGCAGAGTCCTCTCCTACTCCTGTGTTACTGTCCCTTATTTGCAACCTCTATTTATTGTACAGCGCTGCATGTTGGCGCTATATAAATACGGTTTATTAATAACAAATTAACTAGCTAAATTGATCTAGGGATTCATCTAGGGGTTAGAGGACCATAAGGGATCCCCATCTCCCTATTAGTTCTTTAACCTCTTGGTGACCAAAGGCAGGACTAAACCCTGCTTTTCAGGTAAAATAAAGGCTTGAATACAACTAAGGACATCATTTTAGCTTAATTTACAAAGCTTTGTAATTAAGCTTTAACTATATTTGCCTAACCCTCGCAGTGTAGTGTCAAGCTTCTTTGCCAGGGCTCACATGGTTTTTTTGGGTTCAGGATTTTGGCTGTCTTGATTGGTTCTTCCGGGATGAATGACTTTCTGTGGATGCATGAGAGATCATTCATCTTAGCATGTGTCGAACATTTTAAAGAGTTACTTGCACAGCTCAGGGTACTTTGTAGAGAACAGGAACAGGTAGGGCCCATTTATTAACATACATTGTGGTAATACAAATCAATGTGAATTGGACCCCAGGACAGAAAGCCACAATGGTAGTGCGTTTTAGTGCATAAGATAAAAGCAGGGTCTTGCAGGTTTTTGCACACATTCGTTCATTGGCAGCCTCTTCATTTTAAATGGGCTGCTTTAAAAATGTACGAACACAACTCCTGAATCTAAATACATTTTCTCTTCTGGAAAAAAAAAAAAAATATGTGAACAAACATGATTTTTTAGGTTTCACTTTAATGATCTTTCTTTTGGCCTTTTCAAATCTTATTGGCTTACTGTTTCTCATCAGTTTTGGGAATCGGGCCTTTTATGTTCTGATCAGTTTGAAATGTGAGTTTTACTAAAACTACTGCTATCTGTTTATCGTATAAATTATTCCGTGAGTTCCAATGGGTAAAGAAAACAATCACTCCTTTTAAATAAATAATATTGTGCTGCTTTGCAGCCTGAAATGAAACCATGAACAGAAATTAAGTTTTCTAGCTTTTTTTTACTCAATGAGGAAAAAATAAATGCAGCACTTCAAAAAAAAATACAGAATCGCTAAGAAGGATAAGGGGTCACCCCACCTCCGTATCAGTACAATTTGTAACCACCTTTTGCTTTAATTACAGCCTTGAGTCTTTTCACAACTCCACATCTTTTACCCAACTTTTCACATCTAGACAGTGCAGTAGTTGCCCACTATTTGTTACAGAACCGTTCAAGCACAGTCAGATTAGGATTGTGACTGTTGGCTGCAATCTTAGTCATTTTACAGATTTTGCATTGGGTTTACGTTTGGATCTGACTAGATCTAGATTTAAACACTGCATGTGGTCAATTTTCTGTTGCTTCGGATCATTGTCATCTTAAGAGTGTGAGATTTTTTTTGGGCAGGGTCCTCTTCTCCTTGTTGCTTTTTTTAATAAGGTTGGGTGGGTGAACCTTCTTGTGATTGAAACTTTCTGGCAGAATGGAGCTGGATTTTCTCAAGAATTTGATGGTATTTTTGTCCTTGTACATTTTTACTCTATCCTGAGAAGAGCTCCAGTCCCTGTTGCAACTAAACACCCCCTTTCCCAACAGGATATGCCCACCTGTATGTTTTACTGTAGATTGGACTGAACACTTTCCAAATCCTAATTGATGGACTTTACTGTTTTCCTAGAGATTGATAAAGCCTTTTTGGTATCCATCACTTGTTTTGTTCCTAGCCCCAACTTTAGCCCCAACTTTATCCCTGAGATCTTATTACAGTGTTTGCTTACCCATAGTTGGTTTTCCGTTGCACTACCAAGCTTTGGAATGCTGCAGTATTAGCTGTTTCTATGCTGAACTGATAAAAATATTATAGTTGATTTACAGGTTGAATCCATTTACATAGTTTGGTGTGCAGTGAAGAACTTTGTTACACCTGATTGAGTTTATAGTTTTTTTAAGACGGGGCTTAATCTCAGTGATTATTTTTTTCTGTACTGTTGCCTTTGTTTTATTTCAATGTTGCATTCAGTAAAAACAGCTTTTGGGGGTCTTTGTTAGGCTGCAAGGCAACAAAATGTGAATATTTCTAACAGGTAATGGGCACCTGTTGTGGTAGCTTCCCCCTCATCTCATTATCTTCCACAAGATCTCAAACTTTTTGGTGGATATTTTGTATATATATATACTGATGTCTGTTATCAAGTAAATTCATATATTTTTCCTTATCTCTAGGCAGCTAGAAGTGATAAAACTCCTGCGGCAGACTGGAGCGCATCTTTCCTGGGAGGAGCTGGAGCACAGCGGTACAGAGCTCTGCAGGTAAACTCCTTTTACCTTTTCAGTTTCCAATATAAATCTTATCCCCATGTCACACTATTATTAATTTACTAGCACCATGATAGCTAGAAAGTGCAGGGGAGGACCCATTCCTACTTTGTGGTGCTGCAAAACCTAAATCCTGGACAAAGAGCAATGCCTGGAAGACCAAGGTGTTTCCTAAAGCTACCGGGCAAGTTCTTGCCAGCAATAGGATTTACCACTGTGACATGGCCTTCAGCCGAGCGCTACAGAAACCAGTCTAGAATAGATGGTAGATATTGCTTCTACATTATTGGCATTGGAAAATCTCAGGAAAATGTTTCTCTCCTGCATGTATCATGTGCACACGAAACGTCCAAGCACATAATCTGTCTTGCCTCAGAGCACTTTTCTAAATATTGAGCTTTTACTTCAGTTTAAGTACAGCAACTATGGGTGAGTTATGCAGTCTGCTGTTGCAGACTTATTCATTTGAGCTTGCTAGTTGATTTTACCAGTAAATATCACTGATTTGGAAGAATAGGGAAAGGAAATTGGGTGCTTTTTTTATAGAATTGTTGTTAGTCTGAGACCCTAAAGGATTGAAGCAAGATAAGTTAGTGCAGTACACATCTCTTGACAATTAATGTTTCTACTGTGAAGACATATGGTACTTTTCGAAAGAAAGCAAAGACAAACCAGTTGGGTTTTATCTTTTTAGGCTTTTTTGACTGGTATGCAAAAGTGTTTTCATACTTTAAAATAGTGAAGGCTGAAATTTTTTAAGAAATGCTACTATCAAGCAAAGCAAACTTCACAGCAGTTTTTCCACACTACCGAAAGATGTGCCATTTAAATTACACAAGGAGCTGCTAGCCTGGCAGTAAGGAAGACTTTGCATTGCATTCCAGGCTCTTCAGGAAGTGTTGATAATATTCGCATACCTGAGACCTAAAAATGTGCAGGGAATGCGGCGACAAACTGAAATACTAGAGTATGTAGGGAGAGGCTGACACATGCCATTCCTTCACACAGGGCAGTAGAACTGTCTCTTCTCTGCCCCACCTTTCATCTGCTTAGCCTGTGGAACTGGTTTACTGGCTTCTAGATTTTTCAGATTTAAAGGAATGAAGGGGGTGCAGAGTCCAGGCAGATAAAGGACATGTACTACAGTTATTAAGTGACTTTACAAACATCCCCAGTTGTCACCGAGATGCTCATGTATCCTTAAAGTACCTTTAAAGCGGTCTGGGTCAAACACTGCCACTTTGCTGCTTCCCAGCCATTACAGATGTGTCACATACTTGTTTTCTCCACCTGCATTCTGTAGATTCCCCCCACTGTCCTATAGTGACCTGTAAGCCAGCAATAGGAACCACAATTTGCAACAGGTAGTCAGACACTCAAAAATGTTGAATATCTGCAGCAATTGGGGAGTAGCAATACAGCAACCTATCACAAGTAGGCAAGACTTTTCCAAGTAATCAGTGGTGATGCGTTACCACATTATCTACATTTTCACAATCCTAAACCTAAAATTTCAAAACCATTTTTTTCAAGTCTGATTTCTTTTGCAAAGTTTTTCACAGCCATTTAATATCTGCCATCTTTAAGGTAACCTTTCCAAAAGTAAACTAGTAAATATTAGTACTAGGTGTCTTATGTAATTTTGATGAAATACATTCAATACTGCACTAGTATCCAGTAAAGTAAGACACAACCTTGGCCCTCTGTGGTAATTAATGCAAAAAATCACACAAAAAAGTACATCTGTACTTTAATTAAAAATGAAAATTCCAGTACCCTGGTTGCCAAGCTAATCTAAATGGTTTAGTGCTATGTGTGACTGGTCTAATGTAAGCATACAGTTTGCAGAACAGTATAAAACAGTCACTGAGCTGGGAAAAAGTATTGAACAGACGAAAGGTAACAAGCATTTTGAGAAAGAGGTCAGCAGTGGCAGCTTCATTTACTCTCAGTACAGGTTTAATTTATTTAGAATCAGTTGTAAAAAAAAAAAAAACTCAGTCTACATTAAATCTCTAAACACATACAAGGATGGTAGCAATCACGTCTTTCATTTGTGTCCTTTGGGAAATCTTGAAGGATTGATTGCCTAATAAAACTTTCTGCAGATAAGACACCCTCGCAGGCACCTTCTAATTTCCTCTTGTTTTTTGGCTATCCTTAGCTGATGTTGATACTGGTTTATAAATTCTCTATCTCTACTCAAAATAACATTCTAGTCTGTGTCTTTTAGCTCTCGGTGTTGTCTCTACTTCTCACCACTAATAACCTGTTGAGTTCAATTACTTTGCTTCTGCAGTGACAAACCATTTACTCCCGGCTGCTTTTACTCCTGATTAGAAAAGGCCTTGGGCACTTTCCAAGCACTTTGAAACTGTTTTATGGGGTGATTTTCAAGATTATCAAAACTGGAGATGCAAATAACCCAGCATAGAAATAAGGGTGTTTTAGGTAAATTTTAGCAGCAACTATAAATATTTTTATGGTATGTTCAGACCTCCGTTTTTCAGGCTTTTGTCAGGGTTTTTACAGCCTGCAAAAGCTTTACAAACGCCTTGTATAGTTTAAATGATAACGCATGGGTCTGCTTTTTGTGCAGGCTTTTACAAGCCTTTGTTTAGAGGCTCCATGTAGCTTCTAGGGCTGCCAACACCTCCATAGATGCATTCAATAGCTAACTTTTCTGTAGGCATTTTTAAAGCTAGGGAATTATTTGCTGAATGGAAAAAAACAAGCATTTAAAAATTCACAACAAATGCTTATAATGCGTGCTTTTTTTGAGTAAAATGATCCTCCAAGCCTAATTGTGCAGAGGAGGTATCCAAGAGTAACAGCCACATTTTTCAGAAGCAGGTCTGACCATGCCATAAGTTCTGGTGTTTTTTTTTTGCAAATGGTGGAGCTTAATAGACAAATTTTGCCTTTTTCAAAGGTTAGGTGTTGTAAGACATTAAACTAAATAAAAAAAAGAAATATAGCTTCTGTAAAGTGGAATCTGATGGAAATTGGTGCTTGCAATGCCATAACCATGCAGACATATTCCTTGTAATGTAGCATTCTCCTCTGATTTGAATTACAGCTTAGCTGCTGGTGGGGATGTGGATGGACTGACAGCCTGGGAGCTGGCCGGAGCAGACATGGATCAAGCTGGTTATGATGGACAAACACCTTACCAAGTGGTGAGTACCTGAAGTGGAGTAACTGCTTGATGTACCTGAGATGGAGGTGTAGGATGCTTTGTAAGGTTTAGGTGTGTGGCTCAATCAATCACAAACCAAGCTTTCTGTAAACCCATGCACCTGACACCAGGTCAGAGCAGTTTGTAAACTAAAGCCAAGGCATAGGCTGGTTGGATTTGACCACCTTACTGTCTGAGTTTAAACATCTCTGCCATTAAGGTTCTCTCTTTTTTCTCTAATAAACAATTCTTAAAAATCAATAAAAATAGATTTTTTATTAAAAGTCACAGCAGCATTGGATTTTTGCATTGCCAATTTTTTTTTTCCCTTTAAGCCCTACTATAACCAAGCTATTTATTGTCGTTTTCAGCTAGCTTAATAAAGGATTCAAACTTCTCAATTTGATTGCTGAATAGGTCTCTGTTGACCCCTGATGTGGGTTTTTAAGATGGAAAGTGAAGAAAAATCTCCTAAACAGGATGATTAAAGATCTCCTAAACAGCAATTAAAAAAAAGAAGGTCACTAATTGGTTGGTAGTTATTATTATTGATCTTACTGGCCAGTCGTGAGACAGACAAGTATATAACAAATAATATATTATCCTTTATGGCATTCTGAATCTGTTTGCCACCATGTTTAATTTGTGTTATCTCTTGCAGGCAGAGGCTGCAGGTAATGAAGAGGTCTTGGAATTTTTTAGTCAGAAACGAGCACAGGTTAGTTGTATGTGGAATGTGTAGTGACTACACTACATAAATGATCATTGTAACATGTGCTGTATACAAGTCAGTATTTGCATTGCACCTATCAATCCTTTCATTCTTTTTGTACAATGTTTAAAAATTGGCTAAAGCACGGTGTAGCAGTCTCTCTCTGCCCATTGCTATGAACAAACTGTATACAGTAAAATTCTGCACACTGTTGTTTTCTAATATAAAGGACATTGTGAACAAAAGTTTTCAAATGAGCAAAATATTATCATAAATGCTTTGCTTACTTCTTCTTTGAGTAGGTTCAATCAGATGGGTTCAGCATTTATGATACTAAGTACTAAGAAGCAGATAGTGAGTTATATGACAAAGCAGTGTTTTGACAGCGATATTTTGTCACATGATCGAAGTTGAATGATAATGATCAAGAAGCTTGTGTCTTGGGGATTTGCATTCGACCTTAAAGTGTACCTAAAGCCAAAGTATTTTGGGTGATGGGTTTGGACCCCAGTCTGTGCCCCTTCATTAGGAAGATCAACTCCCTGCATAGGTTTTGGTATCAATTTTCGATGGGACAGAAAGGGAGGAGAAATCCAAAATAGTTATATCTAGAACAGGAACGGAGGGTAAATGTCCTTATGGGACACATGAGAATTTATATTTGAGGTGCTAGCACTATTAAACATTTGTTGGAGGATTACCCAATGAAATGTATATGGCCAGAACAATACCATGCAGCATGTCCCAGAGGCTATGTAGAATTACTATTTTTTCACCTTCCAACTAAAATAACATTATTATTTATATATTTAATATTTGTTGTTGATTACAAAAACCTAACTCAAGTACAATGTAGTTAGAAATCACACATTACTAAAAAAAATGTATTTTCTGATGTTTTGCTGCAAATAAATGTCAAATTCTTTGCAAAACTTGTAATACCTGAGAGAGCCAAACCTCATTCTGTGCAAAGCTGCTGGTATCTGATATGTGTATTAACACTTCACACATATTCTGCCGAATCTCCCTGTTGATATGAGTTTTTCCATTATATTTCATTCCTTATTACAGGTTCGATGACACATAAGTTTTAATGCCTTGTTACGTTCTGATTTTAATAAACAAGACTTTTCTACAATAATAATCATGCATTAAGGGTGGTGTGTCACCTCCACTCTGTTAAGACATGTCTCATCAAGATGTTCACAGTCAGTGTGTTCTCTTTCCTCCCATTGTGCCTTATTATTCAATCCATCACAATCAAGGCCTCTTTCCAGAAGGCTTATCAAAGGCCTCCACCCTTCTTCCTCCGCTTCCCTCCCTCTCTTTTAAAAATTAATAAATTGTGCTACTACTACATTTAGTAAGGACATGTAATCCAGAAGATACAGAAGTTTTTGCTGACCTCAGGGCAATAAGCAGAATTTTCAGCCCCCTCCACCACCCAGTTTAAAGAGTATTAGGCACATAGTCTCCATGGGTTAAATGACAAAACTTTAGTTTGTAGAAAGACCTTTGTGTACAGTCCTCACCCCTGTGAGACCCCATCAGATTGAAACCTACCGCCAGTTCCTATTCCCTCTCTGTGAGCCACAACTACACACCATCCTCTTTCTCTGATCCCCTCATTAAAAAATCTTTATCTTTCTGAAAACAGCGAGATTTGCATTAAAGTCACAAATACCATAAAATATAAATACTCTTTTAGTGGATATGAAAACTTTTATGCCATAGAAAGTGGCCATAAACATTCCTGAACTAATCATCTGTCAAATAAGGAAGGATAGCCTGTATGAAATGCAGAAGAGCCGGAACCTCATTCACTTTAAATTATGAAACTAGCTAAGGATCAAACCAGGCCCAAAAACATTTACCGTGTTCTTTAGGGGTCAGAATGCAGACTGGTCATCACCTGTCACAATTACTAGCCGCAATAGTCTTCCCAATGCTGGTTCAGCACCACAATTCTTTTAAACAGAAGATGTTATCAAATAATTTTTCAGTTAATATTGAGGTAGCATAGAAAGGTGTTGCTGGCTGTAAGAGATCAGGTCCTCCTGCTGTCCTTCAGACGTGAGCAACACTTGGGTACTTTAAGAGACAACCTCCCTTACCTAGTTGGGATAGGGGTAGGTCAGAGGTAGGAATGGGACTATCCAATGGCCGCTTTGGGTACTAGTAACACTGTTAGTAACATTTACTGGTTTACTTTGAGTTTCATGAGCTGTTTTAGTGTTGGTAATAATTTTAGAGTAACTGTTAAAGATATTTTTTTAATCACAAATGAATTCTTGTTAAGTATTTACATTGACAATTATGCTATCTGGCCCTGGCAAGCAATGATAACTTAGGTCCACACATCATGATACTGAGACCGGGTTGGTGAACACTGCAGGTGTTCTGATGCTTAGAATACGCCATTGAAAATCTGGCCAAATGTGCTTGTTTTCATGTAGTATTTCGGATAGGCTTGTCTAACCAGTTACTAATTTTGTCACGTTTTCTGTGTTGCAGGTTTTTTTTAATGGAAACTCGAGTGACAAAGACAGCTATTTAAGCAGTTAAATAAGCCCAGCAACCGTGAAGCTCTGAGGACAGGAGACTATTGTTTTCAAGCACAAACAACTCAACCTGAATTTCCTAATGTTAGAACATATCTGTTACTGATCAGCTCTATGTACAGGGACCATGGTTCCTAAGGAGCCCTTCCTAAGGAGCCCCTCTCAACCATAGTTGGTCTTGTTTATCTAAGTGTCTGAAATACTGCTCCATGTTGTCCTATTGCAAATATTAGGATTCAAACACTTTGATAAAAAGAGCCAGAATCCTTATATGTGCTGTATTGATCGTTCTGTATTTGTAATTTGTTTTTTGGTGATGTGTGAGTTAAAAAAAATAATAAACTTGAAGAAATTGTTTAAATAGGCACATAGATTAAAGTCCAACACCAGCTAACTTTTTTCTTTAGTTTTTCAGCAAGTGAAAAAGAGTTATCTTCTTTTACTTCTGTCGCTGACCTCTTTTGGAGAGATTATCTATGAAGTTCTGTGCTGGTGACACCAGGACTAGAAAGAAGGGAAAATGGACCTCACGCAGACAGAACAATAAAAGAAGCTTAACTCTTCCCACGGTTTCTAAAACTTTTTGGCTAAAGTTGGGCTTTACTACCAGCAAGGATTTTAATTGAGGAAATAATGTTCCTGTATGACATTTTAAGGTTATCTTACTGTTAGCACATACTTGACATTTTGAATGTGTGTATTTTTTGTTTAATTTTTTTAACATGTAAATGAAGTGTTTGTTAATATACGGCATCTACTCCAGGGGTGTGCCAGAATGTTTTGCACATGATTTTAGGTATTGTATTCTTTTGTGGCTTTACTGTTTGCAAATGTATATTTTATTTGTCTCAGGGCAGACAAGGGAAAGAAATGGCTGCTTCAGAGAGAGAGCGAGAAGAGGGAAAGAGATGGGGACTATTATGGCAGACATTGTCTGCAGCATAGCAGAGCTCACTAAAATAGTATTAATAAGACTGTCAACATTTTATTTTTATGGATGTATGGGACATAGCTGTGATTTAAATAAGTATTATTCCTAGCAATAAAATATTTTTTAAACCATCTTATCTGTGTGACTCTTATCTAAACACTTTACTTTAAAGTATCATTCAGGCTAGTTTTATTTAAATATTTGGGTCTTTACTTCCCTTTCCTAGATTTGCCTATTGTTCCCAGTAGAGGAATCAGATAGTATTCTTGTTTATTGTTCTTTTAGGTGTAGCTGAACCTAACATTTTGGAGAATATCAGTGCTGGAGCTTAACATAACATTTTAAATGATTAGAAATGGTAAATGTTTTAAAGTACTTGAGTACACAGATGGTCACAAAACAACATTCGTCACTGATCATTTTACCAATATGGCATCCCATTGCAAAAGGTGGACATGGCTACACAGTGCTGCATACTGATCAGGGCCTCAGTGGGCAATGTTAATAAAACCATGTTTTTATACATACAAAATCTTGAATTACTTTACCCCAAGCAACAGCCTCAAAGACACTAAAACTTCCATTACATTTTATTCTTCATAAAGAACAAGTCAACACTGAATACCTTAAAGAAGAACTTCACTGAACACAGAATGGCTTTTACATCCAGAAAGACAATAAGACAATGAGCACTTGTGCATAATATGTAAAATATGACATAGATTACTCAGTGCAGCCAGAGCATGTAATGTACAGCACATCTGCAGCTATTAGGTGTATACAACATTGGCCCCTACGTCACTGGGTCCCTAGCATCTCTGTGTGTTTTACATATACAAAATTCTCAGCCAAGTTGGTCCTTCTAAATTTTCACAAATGGTCAACTATTCTAAATGGGGAAAAGGATAAAAATAAAGCCAACAAATTGTAGAGAATCTTGTTAAACAAATCATTTTGTTTTGCTGCCTTTGTATTGATGTGTAATTAAATATATATTAAAAACACAAAGCATTTTATGCATCCGTAATATATCACACAAGTATTGTAGATTGTATCAGCAGATCTGAAAACTAGTCATTTCCATCTGTCCCCTGTCTGGCAAGCTGTTTACTTAAAACCAAAAAAAAAAACACTTGTTTTATGAAGTCTGGTGTTCAACTTGTTTGTCATTCAGCTTCTAGCTTATCTAGATCATTCTTACATGAGATACCCACTCATCCCTGGTAGGGCTTCCAGAACCCAGGATATTGCCTGTCACTTTATGGTTCAATAAATAATTTAGCAGGTAAGGACATACACATTTACATATCTGAGAATTGGTAATTTTAGCATAGTGTCAATCTGATAACTCACCCCCCTCCCCCAACTTGGCATTGTCAATTTATTACAAAGTGCAGCAATATATATGATTAATTATTGCCCTGTCATCTCTGCTATCAAGCCATTCTGATTTATTTTATTGCACAATAGTAAATTAAAAACTGGGCTTCACGTAATTGGTGGTTTTATCATGCAGTAAGTTTTGTGTGTGATTGAATGAATGAAGAATTCTTTAATGACGAATCCTTTTTGAGCATTTGATTACATTGCAATATAGAATGCAGTTTACCAGAACACAAAAAGGTTATGAGAAAAGAGAAGGTTATATTTATATTTCAGTTTTTTTCCCTGTAGTGATCAGTGATTGATCACCAATTAACCCAAGATTGTAATCAGAAGCTTCATTCATTACCCTCTAACTCTAAAAGTAGAACTAAATGGTCAAAGACTTACACTTAAGCTGCTTAAAAAGTAGGAAATTTGTTAAGAACGAAGACTGATCTTGATTTTAACCTATAGTGTTCACTACTGTCAAATTGGTGAATGTTATTGACCAACTATAAAGTGCTGTTTCCCACTTGATAAACCTAGAAAATGCCATCTTTCAATACTAAATGGGTCAATTCGCAAAAATTGGTAAAACTGACAAAAACTGGCAATTTTTTGAGGCTACTTTATTGGCAAACACTCGAATAATGGTATTTGTATGTGACACTATTTTTTCTAGCTATCTGGCACAAGCAAATACAATTTAAAATTTACATACATAGGTTTGTGTTGAACAATGCAATAGCAGTGCAAAATATTTTTCTCACTGAAAAAACAATATACCTTCACTGCCAGGCAAGTGATATTTCTCCATGAACTCATAATGCTTTTATGCAAATTGCAACAAAACTTAAACTTAGAAAGTTTACTAAATGTATCTGACACTAACTTTTTTTGATCCACTGTAGCAAGATTTTGACCAACTCCTTAGATTTGGTAAAGAACTGGTCTGCTTTGTTCAGCCTGTGAAGTAAAACTTAATTTTTAAGTTACTGATTGAGTAGGGAAAAGTCATGACACCTATTAAATTATTTTGTTTCGTCAAGTCATGTAAAAGCAACATTTGAAAAGAGTTGTTGATTACTCTTATACTGATACTGTTGTCCCTATTAGACTTAAATTCCAATAAAGAAATTTGGATTTCCCCTCACTTCTGTCCTGGTGACAACAGTGTGCATGTAATAGTACTAAAAAGAACAAAACTATAAAAATACTATGATAAATTGTTGAAGACTACAGACATGCAACAGGAAATGGTCACAGACTGCAAGAAAGTTACAATAGTGGTCTGAAACTGAGAAACCGCTACAAAACACAAAGCCCCAGAGCTTGCTGTAGATCACCCCAATACAATACCCTAAAAAACATAATCATTGTGTGCTTCATACGGACCTCATAAAAATTGCCTAGGTTTATTATGATGGCACAGAGGTTTAAAAGAAAACAAACCATGTTACTAGCAGAAGCCAGTCAAATTAATATTTTTCTTTACCCTGAGCAAGGCACCTAGGCTTGGGAAACACTGGATACTGGGGCCCCAAGAACTGCACAATAACCAAAAAGACCACTGGTTAGCCACTAGGCATATATACAGATATGAAAAAATTGGTTAGGTAAAATAGAGCCAATGACTGAGAATTATGGATAGTTAGGTGCTGAACAATGGAGAAAATATGTAACTGAGCAAATAGGTTTACTTTCTCTAGGTAAATCATAGACTATTATCTGCCCTCTATTTTCACCTTTTGGTTCCCTAAAAATCCAGCTAAGATTTTTCACCATTTCCTGTTAAGCTGCAGCATGTCAGGTGACCAGCTTGTAACATTGATTATACAGACTGATCTCTAACTAAAAGGTTTGCAATGGATATCCAGATAACTTCTAAAGGTTGCAAGGGGAAGAAAGCCATAATTCTTTAGCATGGAAGAGTAAATGATTCAGTGTTGTGTTCCAAGAAATCTCTATATGGAATTGAGAGCCTCAGACTGCCTGATGGGTTAGTAAAGTCTTGAGTATTGCAAAACATTATCCCTTGGGCTATTTCACACTAAAGCAGTCTAGATTTATAGGAACAAAAGTAGTAGGATGCATTTTTTGCTTTTAAATTTGAACATAGAATTCTCTGGTCTACACCTTTGTTCCCTTCCCTATTTATTTAAACATTAGCTTTTACCCTTCCTAGACATTCTTGTTATTTCTATATGGTCTATAAAATGTGTACATCAGACACCATCAAGAACAGCCACATCCTACTAAACACTGTCAATAAAACTAATGTTACATGGGTATGGTCGAAGTTCAACTTTTCTTCTCTTCTTCTCTATGTAGGAAATGTGCAAAAAATATATAAGCCGTATCTAAAAACGATCTACTTCCAGTTAAAATTTAATATTTACATGGTCCATGGAGACCGGAATCGAAGGGAAATCTCTACAATAACCAGAAAACAATGCTGACAAACTTCTAATTCTTTCTCACTCTAGTGTATATAAAACTAATGTATAGAGAGTATGTATAACCCTTTTTATATTAGAGAAGGGCAGTTTTAAAAGTACTGCCAGTGTATTTTTTTTGTGGTGCATGAGATTTATCTTTACTTTCTGTCATGGAGATGTGAGGGCAAATCTTGCTGAAGTGAAGGGAAATCCTCCCTTATAGTTGTCCTTATGGGAAGATTTTTCCCTCCACTCTTTTACGGAGGACAGCTGTAAAGGTTTTGATTTTCCTTTTTTTTATTTTGGCGACAATGGTCCTCAGAACAAATAATGTGAGCAATTAAAAAGTATTTGTTTAATTCTTTACCACTGCACCTAAAATAAAAATATAATATAATGCTAGCTCCATATGCACTTTAACAATACAACTTAGAGGCCATACTTCTGGAAACATCCCAGATACTTCATGCATTGATATTTCATACATTGTAAAAGAATATTTTGTACATACGGTGGCAGTGATATGTATCAGAGCCTTTCTCCAAAAACATTCACAAAACATGAGTAACTTTACAGAATATGTTTCAGTTTTAGTTTTCTACGGCCTTTTGTGATGTCTACCGGGGTGGAGATGCATCATGATAACCACATGTCCTCAGTGGTTAAGGGCTTTGAATGCTTAGACTGTTTCATCATGTATCCTAGGCGTGTTAGCTTTAACCCAGGGCGTGTTTGTGATACACCCACCAGGCCTCCCGAGTTTCATATGAATAAATATTTTATATTCGGAGAAGACATCTCCCTGCTGTGTCCTGATTAAAGACAGTCATAAATTGTTCAGATACTTCCACCAGGTCACTCATTATTTTCGCCAACATTTAAACATGGTGTAAATATTGAAAAAAAAAAAAGCTAATTATTTTTATTTATTAAAATCTACGGAGGCCTCCTTCAAAGATCTTGGCAACACCTCATTTCAGGCTTGCTGTCTGAAATTGGCACTATATTTAGTTTGATGGTGAACTGGTGAAGAAAATTTATATTTAAGATATCAGCATACCATCAAGTACCCAATTTACAGTTACCATCAAATGAAAGCACCACTGCTACATATAGCAGGTAGGAATCAATACAGTTTGATATTGCTGCAAGTGTCACAAATGCAATTTCACCTAACGTCCTGTCTAAGTTTCATCCTCAATGGGTCGTTAACATTATTAAAAAGAAAATTGCTCCCCAGACCCTTCCACAGAATGTAAATGTCCAGGGATGGCCTTCTGGGTAAAATAATGGCAACTGGGTATTTGCCACTGTGACAATATACAGGCATTGAACTTAAAGAGAACTTGTATTAAACTTAAAGCAGAACTAAACCATTTGGTGGGTGGTGAGCTTCTGGCATATTTAGCATGTGTGCACAGCATACTTGCTGATTATGGCATATACTTATCTTGTGCTGCCGCCCTGCAGCGATGTTGTTGCTGCAACCTGTCCTGGCTGCATGGATGGGCACTGCCATCCTCATTCACTGCCAGTTACATGGAGACGCAATCTCTTTTGCTGACATATGTATATATATATATATATATATATATATATATATATATATATATAAAAAATATAACTCTTGAACATAAGCAGGAATTGCAAAATCCCTGGCGTCTGGCGTGTGCCATGCAATTTAGAGCAGAAACCAGAAGCCACCAGAAGCTAGGGAGTTAAGTATTTGACAAAAGAGACATTGCATCTCTCTGTCAGATAGTGCTATCTCCTGGTGTTTTTTGTTTTCTTGGTTTAGGTCCGCTTTAATACACTAAGAAGAGAAGCGATTTGACAAAATTTTATTCTTCTGCTCCGGAAGTGGTGGAAGAGAAATTTAGGCTTAATCTACATGGACTATTTCCGCAGCTTTTAAAGCCCATGTTTGAAGTCCCCATACATTCCAATGAGCTAATCTACACCACGGCGTTTCCTTCAGGCACGTTTTTGAGCGTTATCCTAAAAGTTGCTTGCAACGTTTAAAAAAAAAAAAAAAAAGCATGAAAACGCTTTCATTGAACTCAATGGAGGCTTTTTCAAGCGTTTTTAAGCATTTATGAAAGCTTCCATTGAAAACAATGTGGGCTTTTAAAAATGTTTTTAGCAGGACTTTGGACTCTGGAAGCCCCCTTTATTAAGGAGACTCCCAGATCTCCACCGCCCCACCCTGGGGAATGAGTACCGGGGTACATAAAACCCCTTACTTATTCCCTGAAAGGGTTAAAATGTGTAAAAAAATTAAACGAGGCATTAATGTTACATTATTTTATTAAATGTGTGTGTGTTTGTGTAACTAAACTTTTTTTTTTTTACAGGTTATCCCAATGACAGGAGGATTTCCAGGGCTGCAATCCTGACATGAGCACAGCCCTAGAACTCCTCCTGACAGTGAGGGATCGCAGGGCACTAGGGGTTAAATGAGGACAAGGCTCTCCATTCACCCCTAGTGCTCTGTGATTGGCTGGGGTTTTACTTTTCTCAGCCATTCATCACTAGACATGAATGGGGAGACTTGTGCCCATTCATCTCTAGTGCTCTGTGATTGGCTGAGAAATAGGAAACCCTGATGACAGCCTAAGCATCATCAGGGTTTCCCTTTCCTTTGCTTTACCGCAATTCGCGGTAAATGGCGTCATAGACATTTATAAATGTTTTTTAGTGTTTTAAAGTTAAGTTTTAAAACGCTTGTAAAAGTGCATAAAAATGCATATAAACATGGTAGGAACGTTTATATGCATTTTTAAAATCGTTCATGTAGACCCAGCCTTACCTTGACAACAGTTGGGTGCTGCTCGCTCATCCTCCTCTCTCCGTAGAACAGTATGAAGCAGTCATTTGAAAATGATTAGGAAAGATAGTTTCCAGCAACAGTGATCCAAATTCACGACAGGGCTTAAGCCTATGAAGCTCAACATAAGGATTTTCTCTCTCTGTCTCTGGAAACTGATTTAGAAGCATTTGATACAGCAGAATGGGCTATGTTTTGGTTTTCTTCCAAAGAAGGGGCCAGGTGTTTTGCTGCAGGTGTTTTTTTGAGGCGAATGAGGCTATAGGCAAAACAATGTGTTAAGTAAGGATACAGTACAGTGTAGACAGACGGATTAGGATGCCTGCTCCTTCCAATCCTTTGCAAGCTGACCTAGCTCCTCGACAAGTGGCCTGATAGACCATGAAACCCACAGACAGTCTGCCACTTCAATATTCACCCCAACCTTGTGGTCGGAGTCTATTGGGCAATAAGTTCTAGATTCTGAAACATGCTACATTTTGCCTTTCCCTGTGGTCTTGGCTCTGCCTTTCTTATCCTAAATATCTGAAATGAGGAAAGCTTGTATATGACCAAGATTATCCACCTGCAGTGAGTCAGTGATCATGTGAATAAATAATTGGGTCCCTGGTGGTGGAAAATGTTTAATAGGAATAATTAATCAAACTGCAATCCTATGTGTCATGCAGATCATTTTCCTTGATGGAAAGAGAACCAGGATTCCACAATACAAGTTATTCAAAATGATAATAATAATAATAAAAAACGGTTAATAAAAGCCTTTATTCAGGCATTTCTTTTTCTCCTTTCCTGGATTTTGTACTTCACACATTTCCCTAAAGTCCAAATCTAGCAAGAAAATTTGCATTACCTTAACTCTATGGGGTAATGCAAATAGAAATAGTTTTATATATATTTATCACACATACATTTCACATTTATCCATATATTAAACATGTGCCAAACATTCCATCAAAAGTGAAACAGTGACAGTTACAAGGTTAGGACAAACCATGTATCATTGTTAGGGGTGGTTTCAGTGATTAGCGTTCATTCTTCTGCTTAAAAAAAAAGTGTCAGGATTTAAATATTTTTTACACTTACTTAAAAACTACATGTCCACCCCAGACTAGCCTATCTATGCAATGCACAATAACATTGCAGGTTCTTTGAACTTTAATTTGCCACTTTACTTCTCAATTAAAGATAGGACATAATACCTTTTGAATGAAAATCACAGCATATGAATATAGGTGTTAACCTAATTGTATTTAGAACAACAGTAGCACCCATCTTACATATGCCATGATTCATTGATAAACCTTCCTTTCTGCTACAACCCATCGACACATCCAAAAGGCTTGCACAATAAAATCACAGGCCTTTACTGTAGACTTAATAGCTAGTCAGAGAGTTACACCTGGGTGGAGTCACTCACTCCCATTCTAAGCCACCTCCAGCTTCTTCAAAAAACCTGTTAAGCAAATTCTCTCATTTTTTTTTCTAAAGGAAGAAAGTTCACTGGCTGTCTGAAACAGGTTTGACTGTGCCTTCTGACGTTTGGCTCAGTCCTCAGATGGTTGTTAAACACCCAGAAAAAAAAATAACCTGGAAAAACTGGTCATGTCAGGCGAGGGTTGCATTCCTCTGTGATTGTATAGGTATGGCTTGGTAGCAGATAGTTGCATATATAAAGGAGTGTCCTTGTTGTTGTCAAGCTCAGAGAAGCTCATTCGGCAGAGCAGCAGCTTGGCACACAGGTGAGCAACTAAAGCTTTGCTTAGACTGTATCTTTATGACCTTGACAACTTAGGTGACCTACACAGTTGCTGTTCAGCTTCTGCTTAAACAACGCATGCTTTACAATTGGTTAGGATAGGAACATTTTCCACAGACTTATAGGTGAAGTTCAGGTACTGTGTATGCAGGCTCATGGGTTAAGCCCTACACAGGGTCTGGGTAGTCTTTGCATGGGCTTGTGGGTGAAGCTATTGTACTCCCTGAACAGGCTCATGAGCGAAGGCTGGGTATTTTCTGCACAGACTTGTGGATGAAGCCTGGGAACCCACTGAAATTAAACAATGTGTAGTCAAATGCTGTTGACAACCATTTTTTAAAGGGAGATACCTACCTGCTCCCCCAGGCAGAAATAATCGAAAACCTGATTCTTAAAGCAGCTGTCGCATGTTCAGCTATTGTGTTTGTTCCTTCAGGTATTTTATTTCTGTCATTTATTGACAGCTCCATATGCTTTTTGACTCTTGTGAGGAATGCACCAGCAAGTAGGCAATGGAAAGTGTCCAAGGACAATAGGACACGCTATGCTTGGTATTCTTCCAGTGGAAATGTGGGATTTACCAGAAATTCAATATGCCCATTTTACATTCTGTGCTACTGTAGCCAAGTAAAATTCACAGCAGAGCTACATAAGAGCACACAAAAAATCCTGTTTGTATTTATCCTAAGTTGTGCTTTAAGACAAGATTTGGGAAATCTTGCTAAACTGCATGATCTGCTCAGTAGTTTTTATGGACCACTTATAGGTTATATTTATGCAGACTTTTCAGTAAAGACAAATGTATCAGTAATCATTACCGGTGATTTTGTGAAGGGTACTGTACAACACGTCTTATAAGTCCTCCATAAGACACGTAGATTAAGTAAATATTTAAATTAGAGTTTCCTTTTTTGCCATCCAGGACTAATAAATCACTTTTAGGTAGGAGCACAGTTATTACACCTCAGCTTTTAAATAAGGAACTGCAAAATATACAATATAGTCCACCACAGCTGGGAAACTCATTTCCCAAAGAATGATTCGTGTATATAACATTGTGTGAAGTAATTTTTCTTATTTACCTTTAATTTGCTGTTTGCATTGGCCTGCATTTCCCAATGTTCCAAAATCTGTGCATTATGGCAATGGAGTACATGTACAGCAGAGGTCCCCAACCCCTGGCCATCTGACAGGTGGGCTGTGGCAGGAGAAGGACCCCGCTGGGGGGTGCACCGGCCAAAGCAGCGGACCATGTCTCCCCTACGAATCGCAGGCTCAGGGCAGTGGGCAGTTTGTATCTCTGGACACAACCCACTCACTCTCCCATCACATGCTCAGACCTGCAATGGGAGGATGGGCGGGTTCTGGCATCATGACGTCACTCTGTGACACACGGCTCCCCGCGCATGCGGGGTTTGGAGTCTGTGCGTTTAGTGGTCTGTGGGCTCCAAAAGGTTGTGGACCACTGATCTACAGGCCACATTGCTGTATTAAAAGGCCAAAAGGCTGACAAATCACAAGCAATGTCTAGTACAAATCCAGTTTTTGCAATTAAAGTTTAACAGTATTAGAACCAGGAAACAATTGATAAGAAGCTATAATTGTGGGGAATCTGATTGGCTTAAACAATTTAGAGGTTGTGTGTAAATAATCTGTTATATATACACTGGATTAGAGTACTGAAAATCAGCACTTGAAATATATTTCATATTTCCAGGTATGTCATTGTTGGGCTTTTAGTAGGCCTCCTGTACTCCATGGCATTTAGCAAGACAACCAAATTAACTCCCTTCACTGTTTTTAAAGTTTCCCAAAGGGTGTTCATATCAGCAGTACAATTTTTACTTTCTTTCCCATTAATACAATAGGAGAGTCCTGTCAGTTTGACAAATGCTCTTATTATGTGAAATATTATAGCTAAATGCAGGAGAGAGATCGCTTATGAGGGCCATGCCAGATGGCCAGGCCAGGGAACTTTGCTGTGGCTTTTTTTTCCATAGGCAATACTAATGGTAATATAAACTTATACCAGCATTCATTCCTGTATGTTTTAGATATCTTACCTAATTTATCTGCACCTTGGCAAAACATACATTGTGGGAAGGCTGGGTTGGTTTGGGAACCTCTGCAATAGCTTCTCTAATAGGGTTAAAGTAAAAAAGTAAGTGCCAATGGAGTTCCCTACTTAACTTTTCCAAAGAAATTAGGAAATGTAATTAGGTGCCCTTTCTTTATTAATGATAGAAAGGCTAGAAAAGTAGCATAGCTAATTGGGGTCAATCAGTCTCAGGAGCTGTGCTGTTCATAAACATAAGTCATGGAAGAAGTGAGCTGGAAACCAAATCCCTAGCAGTGTTTCATCAACACAATTTATACAAGTTCATTTACTTTGGCAGAGACTTGGTAGCGAGGTGGAGGAGGCAGAGCTGAACTGGCAGAGTGAGTTCCCAAAGACATTCATGTGTAAAGAGGCCTTTCTGGTGGTCACGGATTGAAGACACAGCTTCAAACCAAGTTCAAGTCTGCATCTAAGGAAGCAGGTGTATTTTAGTTTACCAGCACCTGCCAACCCCCAACCCACCAGAAAACAAACAAAAAAGAAAACATAAAGCACATGTTTTGGGTGAACTTGAATTATGGATAACTCTGTCAAATAAGCATACATGCACAGGCCGATAGTGACTATGGTATTGGGTTATGACTTTATTTTATTCCCCAATCACTGGCATTAATGCCTTTCTTGACCCCATAAGGCACACAAGTGACTAAAAGTGATACAGCTATAAGAGCATTAGTGCAGAGATCCTCAGATGTCCTAGAGATACTTAGCTGACTATATTGTCTAATATTCCCCCAAAACGTAAAATCCAGGTTTAGGTGGACTTAAAAGGCTTAGGCCTTCAGCAACTGATCAGAAGGTTGAGACAGTGCTTTTTTGCCTTTGTTGTCTAAGGTATAATTAAATCAATGTTTATTACCAACATGATCTGTTTTGTCCTAGGTGTGTCTGGGATCTGAATGCTGCTCGTCCACATTACACAGAGGGCTGGGCTGGCCTCCTCCCAGAGTCTCCTGGAACTTGTACTTGCACTTCACTGTCTGCCTGGCTTAGTGGTTCTTAACAGTTCAACAGTTCTCTATCGAAATTGTGAAATGTTTAGGACCACTTGATCAGAAAGGCGCACTCCACAGTATATGAAAAGGAACAGTAACCTTGCAACGCCTCGCCTTTTGACATCTATTTAGCAGGATTAATGTCTTTCAAATGGAGACTGACCAAGCCAAATCTAAATATGTGTCTAACTTTGTGAAGAAAAAAAAAAGTACATACATATATATATATATATATATATATATATATATATATATATATATATATTTTTTTTTTTTTTTTAATTATTTTTTTTTTAGCTGCATTTGTCAGCTGTTGAAATGAGGCGATTTGGGAAGGGGTCCAGAGAGCATGAACAGACCTTCCATTGTAGCGGAAGGGCCACATATACGCTCAGAAATATTGTAAGACCATTGAGCCCACAAAGCCATAGACACATGCCCTTAATATGCCATGTTTATGGAGTTTAGCAGGCTGGTATGTTTAAACTATAGGTCAACTGTTCAGTTAGATGGACCTGTAAGTGATTCATGGTTTTGTCCTTGAAATACAAATAAAACTTTAAAAGCCTATAGATATATATAAATAAATGGGTAGCCATACTGCCAAAGACCAGAGAGTAAAAATATATTATTCTGTTGCTCCATTGCTGTAGGACTGTCAAGTAATTTCAAAGTTTATATTCTTACATCAGAAACATTTCTACATTTTTCTTTTATTAAAATGCTTGCAAACAATACATGTGTCAAAACAAATGTCATATAACAAATAACATATACACATACGACATATAAGACACATTCTGTATCCTAGCTTTACTGTTAACTTTATACTTTTTTTTACATTTTCAATAGTGGTTGTACATTTTTATTGTGAAAATAAAGACAGATTCAATGTTCTGTTTGTATCTTGTGTTAAATAGATATAATGTGTCCGCAAATCATTACAAAAGAAGGAAATATGGCCTAAAAAACTTTGGATACTGTATTTGCATAATCCAAAAATGGAATCTAGTACATTTTACACTTTATTAAGTAGAATATTTATTGTTGTAGCACTCCACCCTGAAGAAGCTGCTGTTTGTGCTCAGGTTCTTCCTGGTGGGATGACCTCATGAAAGACAGACAGACTAAGAATTTCCTTAAGGTACAATCACTTAAGAAAGCATTCAGACCTCCTCCCATTTTTTCAGTGTTGTGTTGCAGCCTGATCCTCCAATTGTAAATTCCTAATTTTCTCATTATTCTACACACAGTACCCCATAACGACGACGTAATGACAGAATTTTAGCCAATTTTGGTGATCCAAAAAAAACAAAAAAAAAAAACAAAAACAACCCCCAAAAAACTGAAATATTACATTTACACATGTATTCATTTAAACTTTAGCTCAGGTGCCTCCCATTTTTCTTGATCTCTGCTGGTATGTTTCTGCACCTTGATTAGAGTCCACTTGTGGTAAATTAGGTTGATTGGAAGTGATTTGGGAAGGTACATACCTCTCTATAGAAGGCCTCATAGTTGACTATACATATTACAGAAAAAAACTAAACCATGTGGACAAATGAACTGCCTGCAGAGCACAGAGACAGAATTGTTGCAAAGTACAGATCTGAGGAGGGCTACAAAAAATTCTATTGTATTAAAGGGTTCCCCAAGAGTGCAGTGGCCTCCATAATTCTCAAATGGAAGAAGCCTGGCACAACCAGGACTCTCTCAAAAGATGATCGACTGGCCATACTGAGCAAACTGAGGGAGAAGGGCCATACGTGACAAAGAACCAAATAGTCATTCTGACAGAGCTCCTGTGTGCAGATGGGACAAAGTTACAAAAGAACAACCAAAACTGCAGCCCTCCACTGATCTGGGCTTTATTGCAGCGTGGCCAGACAGAAGCCTCTCCTCTGAAAGACACATGAAAGCCTGCTTGAAGTTTGAACAAAAAAAAAAAAAACACCTGAAGCACTTAGACAGTGAGGAACAGAATTCTCTGGTCTAATGAAATCAAGAATTAACGGTTTGGCCTCAATTCTAAACATTAGGAGGAAACCAGGCACCACTTAACACCTGCCCAATACCATCCCAACAGTGAAGCATGGTGGTGGCAGCATCATGCTGTGGGGGCTTTTTTCAGCAGCAGGGACTGGGAGACTGCTCTATTTAGCATTCCCTCAATCCTGACCAAAGAACAGAGATATAATCAATGTAAACCTGCTACTGATCAGAATCTCGGAATGGACCAAAGGTTCACCTTCCAACATGACAATGACCCAAAGTACACAGCAAAGACAACAAAGGAGTTGCTTGGGGACAACTCTGAGAATGTCCTGGAGTGGCCCAGCCGGAGCCCTGACTTGAACCCTATTGAACATCTCTGGAAAGATGTTGCCATTATAATAAGAGATTGGGATAACCGGTATAATAATGTTCTCTAATCTTATCTTGTAAACCCCTGCTTTCTTTAGACAGAGTAGAAACTGCACACAGACACCATGCTTCTCTGCCCTCAGGAGGTCTCTCACTGAGAAGAACAACTGAGTTAAACTTTAGTTAAACACATTCTCAATACCAGACAGACAATATTGTCACATGGCAAAGGTTTAGCATGAGAGATAAACTTGTATAAGAGCATACACAATATTACATTTCCTAACAAAAGACCCGAAAATGGCTTTCCACCAATGATCCCCATCCAACCTGAGATTGGAGGATTGGCAAAGACGAATGGCAGAAAATACCCCAATCAAGGTGTGCGAAAAAGATGCCAAAAGTGCTTTAACTAAGTACAAAGTTCAGGATCTAAATACTTAGGTAAATAAGATATTTCAGATTTTTCTTTTTAATAAATTTACTAGGTTGTCTAAAATTCTGTTTTCACTTTGTCATTATAGGATTATGAGTGTAAATTACCAGAATGCATCAGTCTGCAACATATCAAACTGAAAAAAGGGAAAGGCGTCTACTTACTTTTTGAAGCCACTTATGTCCCTAACATGAAAGTTCCTATTTGATATGATCATTAAAGTTCATAGGTTGCAGCCTCAGAAAGGTCCCCCTAGCACTCTCTTCTCCCATACTTAAACACTCAAAAGCTCCCCACCCAAAAAATGTGCCAATTTAACTTACAGGCCACAAAATAACTGCAGCAAAGTAGGGATTGGTTCTTCCGTAGATAATGTAGTTACAAAATGTTTTAGAAACCCTGACCTTCTGGGTGCAGGGAGTCCCTTGGTACCTACAATAAGGTCATAAGATACAAACTAGTTGCCTGTAAGGCTGTGGTATATATGTGCAAGACACAGATATAAAAATTAAAATTAAAGCGGACCTAAACTCACAATATGTAAACAGATATTGCTGATCTGGTTCCATAATATACAGACTGCTTAACCACCTGAGCGTTACACTGAGGTCTAGATTTCTGTACCAAAAGTGATCCACTGTTTTTCATGAAATTTTTTTTTTAAATTGTAGGGACCATGGAGGTAAGGCTGTGACAAAATTACGGGGTTAACCATCCTAGCAATTTTTTTTTGCCCGACCTTCGTACGGGCATACCGGCTAGGTGGTTAATAGAATAAAGCTTGCCAACATATTTGGCAGATATAATGCTTGCTCAGGGAATTTGAAAAGCGCAGAGAGATACATATACAGTGGACTCTTGACTATCCGGCCTAATGTGGCGGCAGGGTAGGCTGAATAACAAAAAAGCCGTATTGTCCAGAGTCCCATTAATAAAGTACAATACCCACCTCCACACACGGGCAGTGTTCCTCTCTCTGCACCCGCAGACATCTGCTCACAGTTCCGGAGAGCAGGCAGCAGCGACAATGCAAAAAGTGCCATGCGGGAGCATCGCAGCAGACGTGCGCATGCGCCTCCCCGGCATTTTAGAATTAAGATTTATTTTTTCAGACTCAGTACTAGGCGGGATAGTACGGAGGCCGGCTAGTCGGGAGCTGGATAGGCGAGATCCTACAGTATGTGCTAGATTATTGCAACAGCTAATCAGCATCCCAGGTAGGCTAGTATCTATGGGACCCAGGATACAGCAAACAGGCATCTCAGCGGAGTAGGTCACAGGATCAAAGGGAAAGGACAAAAAAAGTGAAAGAAAAAAAAGGGGAAGAGGGGTGAAAGACTAAGGACTGCACTGGATAGGATCCTATCACTGGCTAGATGAAGACAATTTAATCCAAAAATTGTCACCAGAAGTCCCAAGTGCCATGAAAAAAATTCCTTCCTTATATTTAAGGATAGAGGTGAGCAGTTAGGCATTATCCAGTTGAGTTTCAACTTCATGTAGAGATGGCTCAGGTTGGTACTCTTCCAAAAGCATTCAACAGTGATACAGGCTGCTAGGAGAATGTAATGTAGCAAACGTAATTAGCAAGCAAGTAGTAGCAAGTAGTTTTGGGATGGACAGGTCGAGATGGCTGGGCAAGGCTATAATAGGGAATTTTAAGTTGTGGAATTGCATAGGTCATTGGAAAATAGTAAATACACAATCCTAGAAATGGTTTACTTTTGGCCAGTACCCCCTGGCATAGGCATAGCCCCCCTCTGACCACATCCTCTGTAGCACATGGAAGCATCTGTAAATTCAGTTTTGCTATAGTGTCAGGGAGCAAGTTCCAGCACAAAACCGTCTTGTTATTTGCTTTCACCACGTCATACAACGTTCTTTATTGGAGGACACATGTAAAAGTTGAAATTTTAAAATCATATTTAGAAAAACAAAAGGTACCATAGAAATTATTGTTAGCTATTAGATATGCTTTCATTTAGGGTGGATGGACCAAATTGCCACAACATGTATCATTAACAGGATGTGGCATATCTGAAAAATCTACCAATGCAGAGTGTGGCATGAATGAGGCCAATGCAGAATTTCACATTTCTAACAATAGATGTGTATTTAGGATGGGGAAATTGTGTTCACCGAAAAAAAAGGGCGAGGTAGGAGTCACGTTTGATTGAAGGGCTAAAGGTTTGCATAACACAGGTGGGTATGTTTGAGAAATGCCTTCCTGCATCTCAAGAAGGCATTCCTGGATCACCAGATACAGACAAAAGAGATTTGGGAGGACTACAGCTGTGTTTTTCAACCTTTTTTGAGCCATGGCACATTTTTTACATTTAGAAAATGCTGCAGCACACCACAAATCAAAAATGTTACAAAATGACACTGTGTAGCTAATTCTCTTGTCTCTAAAAAAATAAACAAGACGATTAGGCTACCTACTGCCACCCTCTGACATGAAAGAGTATTACATTACTCTGCCAGTCACTACAGCACAGACACTCAAAAATGGTAGTTGGATAATTTCCCACGGTACAACTGAAGATCTCTCACGGCACACTAGTTGAAAATCACTGGACTAGAGTATAACAGTAACAGCTGATTTTTTTATTTTATAGGTTCTTTGTGGGAAAGTAGGAGAACTCTTTTGGGTATTACTGCAATTGGAGATATTCCTTTACTATCTGGTAAAAATGCTAATATCAGTCCCTGTTGAAAATGTTTCACCTCCAGTCTGATAAAAGTTTACCCCAAGAAGTAACTGAAGGGAATCCCTCCAATAGAAAATAAAACTGACAGGTTTTTATCTTTCCCAATTCTATTCAAAACAGCAATAACGTTTTGGGTACAAAATATACTTCAATTTCTGATTTTGACTAAAGTGTACTTTTACTTATGTTCCAAAAAAAAAAAAAAAGAAAAATGAAGAACAGTAAATCCTTTAAGATATTACAAAATCAGTGACTTCACATATTTGTTTGAAGAGGAAATGGTAAGACTATAGAAATTCAATCTCTCCACCTTGTAAGTCCTACTACCAATTTGCAGGAAACACCATTCTTGCATGTGAATGTTTGAGCATTGCATAAATCACAGAATAATATCTCTGGTATATGACCGCAAAAAACATTGCCGTACACCGTCAATGCCAAACACGCCATCAATCAACATTAGCAAAGGGGTTAAATTAAATTTTCTACTGAGCTGCAGATCATTTGCGCAGTCCCTTGTGGACAACTTTGTCTGGCCATTTTTCACACAAACAGTGAACAAATATGTCAATGCCTGTCACCTCTAGTGACATACTCATATATTAAGAGCTTCTTTACCTATAAACATGAAGACTCTTACAGGGTGATCTTCAGCCTCTGACACATCACGGTCATTTGTGATGCTAAAACTCCAGCCCTTAATATATTGTATTCTGAAAGGTACAAATCAGATCCAATGGATGAGACTCTGAGGAGTTGTAAAGAAACCCCCTTTGTGTAGCTGTGGAGGCACTAAAGAGACGGAGCATTTAATAACATACAACTTCAGTCAGTTATTTGACCCCGTGCAACTGTCTTAGACAATTAAAGTGTGCAAAGTGCACCGACAGTAAGCAGTGTGCAGTAACCCATAGCAACAAGTGCTGGGATAGTGAAATATTTTAACTGAAAGGTTGTCCATGTGTACCAACTCTAGTACACTAGAGTTTATCTAGTTCTATTACAGCTTCAGTAATTAGGATGACATCATGGAACCTCAATTTGACTGCATCATCCCCCTTTCTTGCAACCGACTATATGACCTCCAATTACCTAACCAAAAGGATTCAAATAGGTCAACCTAAAAACTTAACGCTGACCATTGAAGGACTCTAATAACCAATTTCCAACTGTTACTGACTGTCACCCAACACTTTACTGACAAGACAATCCTGATAACCCATACCTTGAATGAATCTATTCACCATTAGGAAGAGGCAATACAGAGGATCTTTGCAAATATGCAAAAAGCCAATATATATTTTTTTATTTTATTAAGCTACACCTTAAACATACAAAATTATCTGACTGCCTGTAGTTCTGCAGGAAAACATGGCATCTGTAAGTAAACTACAAGGTTACTTTAAAACTTATAGTCACCTTTCCGGAACACAAATTTTTTTGTTTCATATTTCTTTTTTTTCTCTCTTTGTCTTCTCTTGGCCCATCCACTTTTTCAGGTGTTGCTGGATTCTATAGGTGTTGTGTACAAAACAGCCCCCGAGTACAATACAAAATATCTGCTGTAATGAGCCTGATTAATCTGCCTGTGACTGCTAATCATGTTTAGCGTAGCTGATTTCTTTGCGCATTGCATTTGTTCCCTATGTTTGAATTTTGTACAATTGTCTTGAATATTTCGAGACAATATAATTCAAACCTTAGTTATAGTAAAACAAGTTTCATAGGAGCTGGAACACAGTAAATGTAGTGCAGTGCAGACTGCCATCTGGTGGCATATTTACACATTTTGGACAACTCAAACTGAGCGAAATATAAAATATTAATACTAAAATCTCAACAAATCCTGCATAGGCAAATGGTATCTTTAGAAAGAATGGAACGTCAAAAGGCTAACAGTTTTGGAGAACCAGGAGGTTCTCCAAAAAGCTCCATAAAAGCTCCTCCCGAGTCTCTTGCATTGGTCCTTTTAATGATGATTGGCCTTAATGACCAAAAAGGTGATTCAGAAGAAGAGAAAGAGGAAATAAAGATGATTTACTAATAATTTAATAATTTGTCTATATGAAAAAATCCATGTTTCATATATAGCTAAAAAGTCTTCAGCCCATCACTACTCTTCATCACTACCATAAACCTTTTAAAATTTGGTATATAGTGTATGGAAATGGCTTTGTTGCAAGCTTTTGTAAATGTCAAATTGGTTTGCATTGCCATACAAGTCTAAGGCAATGCACAATCTGCTTGAAGCAGGTCAACTACACATGGTAAATTCTGAATGATGCCATTAAACCAGGCCATTTATTAATTAAGGAGGATGAAGCACTTTTGTTTGGTAGAGGGGGTAGAGTCGTTTGCAATGCACTGCCATAAAGGGTACCCTTCGGTATAAAATTACAGGACCAACTTTTCCCATTATGCAGGCCTTACAGCTGCCATACTTAAATCACCAATTAAGAACAAACATTTCTTAGATCACGATATCAACTTCACTGGGAGCATACTGTTTTTCAATCAATAAATACCCAAGCAGGTACATTTCTAATGCTGGCACCTTAAGAAAAATGAAAGCCAGTGTACAATGAATATGCTGACATCTCTTTCTTTAAATGCCAATTTTGTGCCATTCCCATCCAAAATTTGGAGGAGACAGAAGAGATCACTTTTAAAGCTAATAACACTATATTCTTACAGCTCCCCTCTATATATTCCTGTTACAAGGTCTGTATTTGGAAAAAGGCTTCATTCCTTTTTTATATAGGATATACAAGCATTCCATAATGACATAACTTTGCAACTTTTACCAAAGTATATCTATCAAAGTAGAAACCTATAATCTACTTGTAAAAATGCTAGTTAACTCTGTGTTTAGTACTGAACTGGAACCGGTATGCAGAGGTAAAAGTACAGAAGCCAGGTAGTTTAACAGCTAGGTAAAAAGATTGTTTAGAAGCAGGTTAGCAGTAGCAGCCTGTTTGTTTTAATACAAACAGTTTTACCTTTTAGGAGAAACTGAACTATGAAAGCCAGAAAAGGCAGGCATAGGGCAATAGACTAGTCAGCAGTATTACCTGTGATCTCCCTGCAGCCGGTCTTTCTCCACTTCTGTCTTGCCAGGTATTGTTCTGCATTTGTAAATGAAGGACTTCGCATTCTTATGTCAGAGCCTCCAGTAAGGAGAAGAGTGAGCTGCACAGTATTGGCCACTGAATCTTACCCTATATCTCTTAACACCAGCATTCAGATGAATGGTTAGACTTCACACTGCATATTTACAGCCATGAGATATTTTACCCACAAAATACATAGGGGCAAAGGACATGTCACCCCCCCCCTATTTATGTGGATCATAAAAAAAAGTTTTATGGAAAAAATAAAGGGTTGGCCTGCACTCCAGTCTGTATGATAACTCACCCCGTCTCATGACCAGTTCCGAAAAAAGATGCCCAGGGCCTTGGCTGCCACGAGTGACCATTAAGTTCTTTCATAGTGGTGATGATTTCATGTATTTTTAGATATGTTTCTATCATTTAAGAGATGTCCTGCCCACCCTCCCAATCTTTCCCTTCCTCCCCCAATGTTCATTTGCTTGATATTTGTTATTATGCACTTATAGATGATGAAACTGTGTGACAGTAAAATGCTGCTTATTTTATGTTGCAAGCGGTTTTCTTTGTATGGTTTGTTAAAAATGTGAAAAATTCAATAAAAAGAAAAAAATAAAGGTTTAAGTGAGTTTTTTTCCACCTCCAATTTTTTTTTTAACTAGATAACAAATGCCATGATTTATAAATTGGATAAAAGATTTAGTGCAGGTTAGGTAAATAGTCTAATTTTTTTTTAAGAGGTCTATACACCAGAGCAAAAAGAAGGAAAACTAAAGAGAAAAGGACAGGGAGATTTGATTCCAAAATTGAGACAGTTCCTCCATAAGGAGAGTAATTTGGGAGCTATGATGTAGACACATAAAGCAAAGGCACCCTCACATATAAGGAAACACCTGTTAATTTACAGGAATAATTGCAAAGTAATATGCTTCTTTGCAACAACCCTAAAATGTTCCCTATAACTTCACAAATTGATTACCACATCCGATTACTAAAACAAACACTAGATGGCTCTGTTGTGCTCTGAAAGCTCTCTGTAATCACACATTTTAATACCTGCTCATGAGCTTTCAGCCATTTGTTTAGACAATGCTGGTCACTATATTCTAAGCATGCTCTGGGGGAAATCAAACTTTTCAGGCATGTGTAATTATAGGGAAAAATGATTGCATTTAGCAATATTGCTCCGTGTTTAAGAACATATACATTGTGCATTGCCATTTCCATCAATGCGTCCTGCTGGGTGTTATTGCATATATTTGTAAGAGAGAGGCTGCTGGTGGGAATATGGGTTTTATTCTGGCTTATGGTTGTAATGGATGTGCTTTGAGGCATGAGGCTGCATGCTGAGTGTATTCAGCAAAGTGAGGCCTGTAGTGTGAGGGGACACAGACACACCTTGTAATGTGTTATATGTGTTGCATTAAGCACACACATGCATTGCAGTAACAGATGGGTCACCATAATGAGAAAGGCATACTTAATGTTCTTTGGCCTTGGCTTGATTAGAGCATCAAGCTTCCTTTGGGTATGTAGCCATAAATGATTCAGTCTATCCAAAAGCCATATTTCAATTGGAGGCTGTTACGCTGGGTCAGCCGCTGGTTCTCATGGGGGCCCTGTTTTATCATCCTCCTGCATTAGTTCCTGGCATTGTTCCCATGTACCTTTGTTCAAGGTGTTTCCACCAACCCTACTTCCCATGATTCTCTTTTGCATTCTCTAGAATAGACAGAAAAGGAATTACAGCAGGATTTACAGAACCCTGAAGCGGTTATTAAGTCTTATCCGGGTAAAGGTAATATTACAATATAACATATTAGAGCCAATATTATCTGTGCATAACATTCATGACCTAAGCTGTAAACTTGCACATGTTTTATAAAAAAGAACCAGCTGCTAATAACAACATGAATAGTCTGTAGTATGAGATGCTATAAAAGTGCAGCTTTATCTCACAGAGATAACTTGATTTTTATTATTTATTGTACTTGTACTTTCTCTCTGGTAGAGTGGAGGTGTCAGGCTATAAGATTGCCTTATTTCCTTCCTAATCTTAGTGCTAATTACAGACGGTGAAAAAAAACTGTCATGTAACAGAGCTGCTGTCAGATAACAGATTGTCGTTTTTTGTTCACAACTTCAGAGCAATCAGAGCTTTGATTGCTGTACTGTGTTCACACCAAACAGCCGACTGGAACCTCCATCCACTTAAAAGTAACTAATCACCACATTTTGATATTGAAGGTGGTTGGAATTATCAATTAAAGTTTCCTTTTTATATTCTATGAAGAAATTTCATTTCATAATCTAACCATGACACCAGCTAATTCCTGGGACCTCAGTTTAGCCTGTTTTCTTACCTGTCCGTGGCCCATTCAATTCCATTGTGGCTGCGCTCCCTACTTTTCAAAAGCAATAATTCGGGTATCTGAAGCAATGTGTTCACATCTGGCTATCTTTATAGAAGCAGTCAAACTGTGACACATTACCTAATACTTTTATTACATGTTTTCCCTTTCCAGTCCCTTTAAACTCCTTTAGATACTGGTATTCAAACAATCTGTGTTTTCAAAGGTTTCAAATATGACTCTCTAAGCCTACTGTACAGTGCTTGAGCCTATGGGAAACAATGGTACATTGGGGGAGGAAACTGGCCTGGGGCGTGACATTGTAGGTTACCGGTCTGATCAGCCTACCAATGCTGACAACACATGTTCAAACTCAACTTTCAAAAGCACAGCATGTTGTTCCCTTGGCTTCTGTCCATCAAGTTTGAGCTAGCCACAAGGGGAGCTTGGACATGAGACATATAGGCTACAGTTAAATTCAGCCAACTGTTCAATAATCCAAAGGAATCCAAACGAGTTTTTCTTAACTGCCGCCGATTATTAGAAAAACAAAAATAGAAAAAAAATCAGTTCTTTAAATGAGATTATTTTCTATAAGTAGAAAATAATTACACCTATAATTTCCGGCTACCATCATTATTATAGTAGCTGAATCTAAAGCAGTTGTTCATTTTTACAGAAAACTAGGGTGAAAATCTTTTTGGTGGGAGGATAAGGATGCAAAAAGGACACTGTACAACAATGCACATCAATGTTTTCTTTTGTCTGACTTTGTAGCCAGAACAGGTTTTCTTTAAACAGTGTTTTGGTAATGTGTAGGAGAGCCTCTGGGCTTGTTTAACCTGTTTGGCTACGAATTTTGCACTCGATCAACTAATCCAAATGATTCCAATTAGAAATCAGTTCAATCAGTAAGTTGGGTGCCCCAAAACACTGAAAACACACGTGTGAAACAATTCTGTCCTTCTGATCTGATCACTTCCAAAGTGAAAGTCAGAAAGTGATAGTTTGGGTGGGGACGATTTTTCTTACACATGGTACATGTACCAACTGAGATTTACTAACATGTCAGGTTACTTCACAATTGAGGAGTTAAATCATTAAAGTACATTTAACATTGTATTCACTTGAGATTATTTTTTATTAGATCAGAAGTAAAATATATATCAGTGTCTACCCAACCTCACTGCAAACTATATACACCCAAAATATCCAGCATGTATGGCTTTCCTGCACCAAACTGCAAAGCAATACGGTATGTTTGTTTAAACACACCATATTTTACATAGTGGGTTTTCTTATAGCTATAGATCTTGCCTGTAGTTAGAATATCCAACAAAAACAAACTGACAGTGCATATGGTGTGAACAAGTCCTAGGGAAAATACCTGTAGCATTGGAGCATGCGAGTCTGTATTTAGAACAAAGCAGCCTTATAGTATGGAAAACACAATCAGTTTAGGAAATTTTACAAATACGCAGATTAAAAATGTTATTTCCTTGACTGAAAGGTCTCTAAAATAGTACACACATTTTATATCATTTTATCAGACCACATAAGTGTTAATTCTTGCAGAATCTCTCTTCTTTATAAGCTATACTTAATCAGCATGCAATTATGCAATGTATTTCTTGCAATAAAAATGTCTACTTAGTGAAATTGAGTAATTGATTGTTTATAATAATGATGATGAGATCTAATTTCTGCCAGTTACAGCAGGGTACAATAATCATTATGTCATTAACAGCTGCCTGACGTCCACTTGGAAAATGTGTTTTCTTGTATAATTGAGCCTTTCTGTGTTGGACTAAAGATCTCAGAAATTTGGATTCTATTATGCCACATCTGTGTTACTACAATGTAAATTTTACCTGTTCTGGCACTGTAGACTTACTGGGTTTGTTAAATCGGATTCTAAATGTACAATTTTTGAGTATTGTAGAGCTTACCGTAATTTAGGAAAAATGTATTAGCTGAATTAACAACCCTCCAAACTGTCAAATTATTCAATATATTAGTATATTAAGTATATTAGTATAAAACATGAACAAAATATGTCTATGAAAAATGCATATACATTGTTCATTTATATTAATATATTAACTTAAATTATTTTTAGTTGTGCTACAAAGCACAAAAAAGCCAAGAGCCAGGACACTCCGCTTTCCAAACAGCAGTTTAGAGCTTTGTTATTTTTTTTGTGTACCCCTCTAATGTCAAAATGTATTCCAAGTAGCAACAGCTAAGCAATTGAAGGACAAGTAATGTGACTGACTGACAACATTAGCTATTTGGAGTATTTATTTGGCATTACAGTAGACCGAGGACTGTTGAAAAAAAAAAAAATTAAAAAATAAAATAGGCCCTGCACCACTTTTTAGCACAGTGCAGTGTACTGTAGATGTGTAGCTTGTGATACAGCTTTGATGATAAAACACAGTCTCTAGCACCTGAGGTTAGTGTTGGTCGAATATCTCACTGTTCGATTCGACAGCTGTTCGACCGAATAGGCCGATATTGTTCGGGTGATCGAACATCGAATTCCAACACCATTAACTCCCCTAGCAGTTCATTTCCGGTTTTATATGTCTAAAAGTGGTACATTGTTTTTTATGAAAATTTATTTTACAGTATAATAGTATGAATATAATAAAGTTTGAAACACAAAATCATGTAAAAACAATAAATTGAATAAAATAAAAATCTATATATTTAAAAAAAACAAACAAACATTTTTTTAATATATTATAATAATTAATTAGTATTATATTATACTCATACTATTATATATACTGTAAAATAAATGTTCTTGAAAACAATGTACTGCTTTTACACATAAAAATCCAATGTATTGCATTCAATACAGTTATTTTACATTGAATGCAATACAAATGGATTTTGAATTTCCCGCCCCGCCGGCAACATACACGCACCATCGTCACCGGGAACTCCCCCGTGACTCATCTGATGCAGAAGCAGGAATAAGGTAGAAGAAAGAAGACGGAGATCGCGGCACTGGATGCCGGAGGATCAGGTAAGCGCTCTATTTACTAACCTTCCCATAGGTTTACATCCCCCAAGTGTGACTCGCGGTTACCACTTTTACCAACTTTTTTCTACCTGGTTTTCTACCTGGTTACCTGTAGGGAGGTTAAAGTCAATGGGGGGGAAAATTCAGGTTATTTTTCGGGACTGTGTAGAACTGGAAGACTTATCAGGGGAGCGAAGCTGACAGCTCCGCTCCCTTGATTGCTCTTGCAGCCCTAGAGGAACTGTAGTATGTGTTCTTGGATAGGGATTCTCTATCCAAGACCACAGAAGTCTCACGGCTGTGCTCATGAATGAATGCAGCTCTGGGAATCATCAGGAGGAATCAGGAGGATTCCAACGGCTGCAAGCATTCATGAGCACAGCTCTGGGACTCCTCCTGTCAGTGTTGGATCCCCGGGCACTGGAGGTTAAATGAGGTAGTGAAATAATGGTAACACCACTAAACCCACCAGTATGATGTTTAAAGTGAAAATTATGGCAATCAGCTAAACAAATGGTTGAAATATCCAATTCTGTGGTTTTTACCTGACACACTATTTGTAATCTTGTCTAGCTCCAACTACCACACTGCACAGCCAGCCAGGCAAAAGATTTCCTGGTTCATTATTGTGACCTGCTATTCTAAATCCACTTTGTTAATGGACTTTAAATTGGCACCATACGCTGTGTCCATTAAGCAGGAAGATGACCAAAGAAACATCAATACCTATCTATTAAGTATTTTAAAACAGAAGTGAAAAAAACATTTCTTTTTCATTCATCAGGGAACAGAACCACGTACCATACTACAGCAGTGGAGGTAGGGCCAAATCTATTAAAGCCAACCTAAAATTTCTTTACAGCCTGGTACACAACAGACCTGCTTAGAAGAACAAATATGTGGTTTTCCTGGTATGGTTATTTAGCGTAATTTTCATTTAATACCCCAAGAGTGTACCTGTCATTAAAGGATGTTCACAACACAACTCAAAGTCAGCTAAATAAAAAAGTAAATCAGTGATGGATTTCCTTGATGAAGTTCCTAATTGTTCTCGAGCTGAGAACGGTCAGCCTGTATTTAAGATGCAATTAATTTTCTGGGACAGAGAAAGATGAAATGTAATGTGGGGGTCCAGCCTATGTGATTTATTGGATGGCCAGTGTCAATAAGGTGTTCTTGCACCTCCGGTCAAAGATGGGAGGGTTAAACTGGGCTGATTAAGACAACACAAAACTAAATGGAAAATCATGAATTACAAACAGTCTTCTTTTTACGACTTGTAAATTAGTGTGGAAATTAAAAGGCCCGAAAACAGCTCTGCCTACACATTGTGGACACGGGCAACTGAGCAGAATATTGTCATAGACTGACTTCTATCAATAGGTGTCATGGATTCCTCCAGTGACCTTCACACTGGGACTTATTCTGGGCTTGCAGAGTGATATATGAGGGGGCAGACTCCTTTACCAGTGCCATCACTGAAAACAGAAGTTTTTTTTCCAGGTTTTACTTTACTGAAATTTAAACAGTTTAAAATTTTGTTTAATGTACTGTCAAAACAAACCAAATACAAAAAAATTGTTGAGGTTGCTGCAGCTGTAACCAGACTGGTCAACAGACAGGCAAAAGAGTAAACAATTTTCTGGCACATAAAAGATATACAGGTGCAACAGGTAAAGTAGTTGTATCCATCTGCACCTTGGATCCCTGATGATACTTTCACATAGAGTAACAAGAAGTAAAGATGACATGGTATGTATTCAGGGTATGGCTGAAACATATTAAAAACAATAATAATGAAAAAATTAATTATAGATTAGTTTACTAAAAGTGACAAAAAGGTACCTATATAAAACCAATCAACTGGTCCTGCTGAAATCAGGAATGGAGACTATTGGAAATCTGCTCAAGATATGACAATATGAATACACATACAGTAACACAATGAAAATACATTATACACAAATTAACATATTACAAGCATCTAGTGGCAGATCCACTAATTGCTGTTTAATACTTTTTTGCACCCATATCTGTATAAACAGAATTCTATTAGTTGTGAGAGAAGCGTTTCTCCTCAAGAGTAGGTTTCCCTTCTAACTGGCAGTCCCAAATTTATCACCAACATGATCCTGTCCTGGTGTAACTCCTTCCTTCTTTATTGGCTTCTCTCACAAAGCTAGGTCTATGCCTATTGAGAAACAGACTCATCCCCTTAAGTGCTTAAGTTTTCTAACTCTGGTATTTAAATTACCAGAATTTTACCTGAAAAGATGCCAAACAACATAATAGGCCCGAAAAGGAATGCACCAGGGCAGTATTTGGGGGCTACCCTGCAACCATCACTTCCTAAGGAGAACAATTCTATCCTTTGATTTTAGTAGTCTCAGTCACGCAGCTGAAACAAGCATGCAGATAACAGTATAAATAAAGATAAACTGCATCCTCGTTTTGGATCAGTGATTCATATGGTAGCAAAGGCAGAGTTTCAGAAAACCAACCCGGCCAAAAGTACATTTTAAACGCAGGTCATGGCAGTTATATATAATTTTTAGATAGAAAGTCCACTTTAATGTTATTTTGTATATCTCTGTATATGTGTTTTTCACATATGTTGTAAATAATGCATTTCACAGATATATTGCAGCCTTACAGGCAACATGTAAACACAGCAAGCATTTATTCTGCATTACTAGCTGTGAACAACTCATGTTTCTCAACAACTAATTATATGTATGCATACTAGATGATTGTCCCAAAAAACAAATGTGATTATGTCAGGTCAAAATATATTGTGTATACAGTTGTCTCCCAATGTCATTCACCAATCTGTCTTGGTGGATCTAGGAATGATCGAAAGGGGATAACCACTGTACTTTCCTATGAAGAGGACTCAGTGGAGTGCTGTTCGCTCCCCTTCCACTCTTTATAGAATTGAACAGCGTGTAAGTACAGGGTCTCTGAAAATAGAAAGAATGTTTCGGTTACATGTATACATAGCTGTAGCCTCAGATAAAGTTTGTTAAATTAAAAGATTTTGAGGAGGCACAGTACTATCCATGGCGAGTGCGCATCGTTGTTATGTAGACGTGCCTGCCCCACTACACCCCTGCCTTTTTGTGACACTCAAAGGGGAAGAAACTTCCCTCAAAGTGACGTCGTGATACCAGAACCTGCCCACTGAGCCTGCGATGGGAGAGTCGGTGGGTTGTGTTCAGACAATATACCCACCACTCTAAGCCTGCAATTCCATACGGGAGACATGGTCTGCGGCTCAGCCTACCTCCCAGTGGGATCCTTCTCCTGACCATGCGCGGGGGGGCATTACCAAAAAAGTGAGGGCATGGTGTTCCCACCTGTGCCCGCCCCACTACACCCCTGGTCAGAGGTTTTCATTTCAGTAAGGGGCCTGTTAACATATGCATGTGTGCATCTCACTCAGGCATCCAAATGCACTTTCTGAATCACAATGAGCTGCACAGCAAGGCAAGCATTAGAATGCATTGCATTGAGGTGTGCTGCTAAAAAGTCCGATATTTGAACTGTTGTGGTGGCTTTGGGATCTCATTAAAAGGATCAGGCAGTGATCACTAACATGTGCATGCATACGCACTGCGGCAACCCATATGTGTTAAGGGGCCCTTAGCAGTTTACCAGTACAAGATACCACTGTCCTTAGCTGTGTTGGAGAATTATCAATCACAGCATCCCTCATTATCTGATTGTCTATACCACTTGCTGGGAATTGAATTTTGTCCAGAAAGGGAGTTGTATAGAGGGCTCTAAGTAGCCATAAAAAGACCTGTAGGGGGAAATTAAACAGTGGGGCATACATATGCAAAGTCTTGGAATAGAACAAGAAAATACTGTGCTGCACCTACTAATGGGCAAGTACAGTCACTGAACATGCAAAGTGCTGCAATTGCTAAAGCCCATATTTACAAAAACAATTGCAACCATTTCCCAAAACCTCAATATTTGTCCTAGGAAATCTCCCAACTTTTCAATGAAGTTCATCTTCATAATAAAGCTTTTTAATTACAGTTCAGATTTCATTTTTCCATCCTTATAGTTTTATAGCTGAAATCCAGAGAGATCTAAAAGACACGAGTGTAGCTTTGTATTTATTATTATTTTTTTTCTTTTAATGCAAGCAGAATATGTACTGCATTTGACTGGTACTGGTATCAATCTTTTAAATTCCCTTACATACAAATACAAAGAGCTCAGACTAGGAGAGAAAGAAGCACACAAGGAGAAATTTAGTTGTGCTAAAGCTCTTTTATGCAAACAAAGTCATACAGATAGCAAAGCATTACTCTTTTCACTATCCAATCACAGGTTTAGAAACAAGACCTGTAAATGTTTTATAAATACAGCACTGCTGGATTTAAAACTTGATGCTTGCTGTCTTCTTCAATTGACAGTGCATAACCTTATTACTTCCCCAAGCAGATATATATTTAGTTTCTGTGCCTACTAATAAATATATATATATATATATATATATATACACACACATACATACACACACACACACACACACATATACTCAAACATAAACACACACACTTATTCAAATATAGTTATGTCATAACATTCTGGATCATCATCATAGCTCCCCAGACCCTAAATTCCATCTTGAATTTCTTGAGACTTAATTTCCTTTAGAACCGTTGGCCCCAATTTCTCATGTCTAGCAGTAGTGCTTTCCTTAAATGAACACCTCTTGTCAATGTATTTATAAATATTGTAGCCTATTTTCGGGGTAGGGCTTATATTTCGAGAATCCTCAAAAATACGGAAAAATCATGCTAGGGCTTATTTTCGGGGTAGGTCTTATTTTCAGGGAAACAGAGTGGTATCTCCTTAGCAGGAGAAGGTAAAAACAGGTTACCTACCCTGTGAACAATGGCTGTGTGAATTTCAGAACCTGATGGGAAGAAATAGAATACTTTGGTAGGTTTACCAGCTACCATTTATGTATTTCATCTATTTATTTAGTCTTTGCCTGGAATTTAGCTTTAACATACATATACAAGAAATTATAAAGAAGTTTTGCAGCTTAGTTTTAAAAAAAAAAAATATATATATTTTTAAGTATGCTCAAAATTTCAAGACACATTTGTTTAATCAGTGGCAGCTGGGTACATTCTATATGAGGTTTGCAAAATTCACCACAGAAATGTAATTCCCCTAATACTTTTTTTAGGAGTCCACAGTTGTATGATCAGTACCATTGCTGTAATGAAAATATGAGTGTAGGGACTGCAGTAAGGGAACGTTCAGACATCTGTTTTTCAGGCATTTGTAAGTGTTTTACCAGCCTGCAAAGGGTTACAAAAGCCTTGTAAAAATAGTTTAAATAAAAGTGAATGGATCCGTTTTATGTACATGCTTTCACAGGCTTTTACAAACGTTTATTTGGAAGCTCCATGTAGCTTCTAAGGTCGTTGGGTTGTCTAAACATCTCCATAGACTTGCAAACACCTATTAAAGCCTGTATAGGATTTTGCAAAACCAAGGTTTGTTTTTCCTGAAAACGGTTCTGGAAGTCTAGCTGCAGAGTAGGCTACCAGGAGTATTTTATATCCACGCTTTTCAGAAGCAGGTCCGAACATCCCCTTATAGCAATCTAAAACAGAATACAGGCGCCTGGTTGGAAATGATTGAATAAATGTTTTGTTTTTTTGGCTGAACAACCTCTATTTAGGGACCCTTAATCAAGAACCACCACCATTAAATGACATTTTGGTAAGAATTGTTTAGTCAAACCCTAAGTATTACATCAAAATAACAATTATGACAACCTCACTACAGAATATACCGGTAAGTGTATATAAATACGTAAGATAATTTACAGTCACATAGTAGTCACCACCAGACTACTACAACCTGTCAAGTCTAGTAAACCATACAATAGTTACCTGCCTATCAATGTACAAAGCCTTCAGTACTTAGTATATATAGTATAGGAAACCTTGTGCTCTAAAGCTGTGTACAGACAACCAAATTATTTCTGTCATTAGAAACAATCTTTCATTATTAATTTTAGTGAGAGTAGAATTACCAAGCACTGTATAACAGCACAGTTCAGTTTTGGGAAGAGAAGAGGGAGAGAAGCAGGTGGTACCTCTCTGCATCTTTCCACATGGGAATTGTTGATGTCCCCAACTGGTCCTTTATTGATCTGCCACTGTGGGGGAGTACTGTACACATAGATTTTTGTTACCCCAGGACAATCACAATCATTCATCCAACAAATATCTAGTGTGTGTACTTAAAAGTGGAACTGAAGTTTAAGTTTGTATGCTCAGGGAGGTCATTATTGCAGAAAGGGACAGGTAAAACTGGCAAAAAGCGGAGCTGTGCATGCGTGGCTTCAACTTTGGTTGCCAAGGATGACAAAGCCTGGAACCAGAACATGCACAGGTGAGTTGGCAGGGTTTAGTTCCATTTCAACAGACCACAGATCTTCAATGCCGAATGATAGTTTGTGCAAAGAAGAAGAGTGGCTGCAAAGGAGTCATATCATTTCTATCTGTAAAGTTGGGGAATAGTTTATATTAATAGTCCCCCCCACCTCCTAGATTGTAAGCTCTTCTGGGCAGGGTCCTCTTCTCCTCCTGTGTCACTGTCTCTTCCTGTCTGTCATTTGCAACCCCTATTTAATGTGAGGTGATGCGTAATATGTTGGCGCTATATAAATCCTGTATAATATTAATAATAATTATTATTTTCCTTTAAGTAAAACAGTATTATCCAATGAGATTTCCCTCTAAGTTTTCCACCATTGATTACTGTACCATGGCAGCATGAATTAAACAAGCAAGAGTGGTTTCACCATTATGTTTTCTGCCATAGAATGCTGCTGTTATAATGCACATTATAAAACATATGACTACCACTAGATTCCTAAACCACACATATCTGCGTGCATATCAGGATGGAAAATGAGTTAGGAATGCCAGTGAGCAATCTCTAAATATATATGGAATGTAAACAATCTTTTTTGTCTCTTGCATAAAATGAGCAATTGGAAATTGTGCACATAGCCCAGTAAGTAAGATTTGCCAGTTGCCATAGATTGTCCAAACTCTAGGCCAGATCGAACTACTTAATACTGTTAGGAAGACGTATTGGACGAACCAATCATATGCACAGCTCCGATATAGAAAAATGCATCAATTTACACATATTTCTTTTTGAGAATGATCCCATTACCATTTTTGTATGACAAAATAGTTGTCTACGTTCCTTTACATTAGATCATTTTTTTCTAGACTTGTTATTCATTTATCATGTAAACCAAACATTACACAAATGATTGATGCCCATCAGATACAGGATGCTGTAAAGCCCTCTGTATTCTCATTCCAAGCATTTTGTGGGACTGTAATTTCGAGTATTGCTGGGCGAGGTAATCACGCATGAAAAATTATTATTGTTTTACTTGTACATGTCTGGACTCAACCCCCCTCTTGTCCTCTTTTAATTCATGCCTACAGCCTCATTGAATGCCCAAACTGAGGAGATCAAAAGACAATTTTCACACTTTCATCATCCCATTCTAGCAGAGATCCCCATACATTATTCATGACAAAATGGAAACCAGCAAAAAAAATAAAAATAAAAAAAAAAGAAGAGGAACAATGTCCTGCAAACATCAGCAATGGCTTTCATTTCAGCTTTATTTAAAGGTATTTAATGTGTGTCAGCCACAATACACAAATAAAATGTTAAGCTGCCAGAAATACCTTTATTTAGCTATGGCCTTGAGAAGCTTTGCTGCAGGCTATGTCCTCATCATTGGAGGGCAGCAGATGTGAAAGGCCCACTGGGAGTTGGTGTTTGGAATTTCATCAGCTTTCATGGGTGACCTCGCCTTTTCACGTTGGCTGATAGCCATGATAAATCATCTTTACAACAAACTCTAATTATCGTTTGTGTGGCCTGGGTGCCTCTTAAAAAACACAGTCCTTACACTTTCCTTTATTGGTTTGTAGGATCCTGAGCGAAAGACTTCCGAGTGGATTGTCCTCACTGATGTCCCTTGAGGTCCCTCCACATACAACTATACTGAAATTGGTGTGAATTCAGGAGTTAAAGCACTCTATTAAGTTATAAAACAAAGCATAGGCTGACCTAGAATCTAATTCTGCCCAAGTTGAAATTTGATTAGGCTTGAATTAAGCCACCATGACTTGATTCAGTCATATCAATTAATACTATAATACCTTAATGATTGGTGGTGGGCAGAATTATAGAATAAAGCCCAGATTTCCCTAGGGCATTTTAACTCAGACAATGCTGTTTTTGGTCATTTAAAATGTAAAAATCATTAAGAAATCCTAAACAAAATGTGTTTACAAGTCTGCAAAGGGGAATTGAAGCCACAAGTAAGGGTTAGGGTCACTGATGGCTCATAAATAATATATATTTATGCAAACACACATGCATGTTTATGCAGGAAGTAAACTAAAACACACACACACACACACACACACACACACACACATACATATGTATATATTTTGCACAAGGTAACTGATGCAGTTGTACAAAGAAGCCCAAAGTAATCACTACCACTTGCAGAGTGGCAGCAGGAAATTAATAGCCAGGCTACGTTTGGGCACTTATGGACACTAACAACATCACAGACAGATCATCACTGCAAAATGTATGTTTCTGCCTCTTGACTGGCTAAAGATCTAGGGTCGCAGAGAGTCACTGGCCCAGAAGTTTATGGAAAGATACTGACTGGGTAAAGGAGAAAAGTGGTACAAATCACGATCCTATTCTTAGAAGTAAATACCCTGTTTCCCCCCCAAAAAAAGACCTACCCGGAAAATAAGCCCTAGCATGATTTTTCTGTATTTTTGAGAATGCTCAAAATATAAGCCCTACTCCCCAAAAAAGCTACAATATATATTAAAAAATACATCGACAAGAGGTGCTCATTTAAGGAAAGCACTGTTGCTAGACATGATAAATTGGGGCCAAAGGTTCCAAATTAATAGCAGTCACAATAAATTCAAGATGGAATTCAGGGTTTGGAGAGTTATAAAGATGATAATGCAAATGTGATGACATGAATAAATGTTGAATCCCCCCCCCCCTTCCCAGGAATAAATGTTGTTTGTTGATCATGAAAAAATTAGACATTCCCTGAAAACAAGCCCTGGTGCATTTTTTTGGGTGCAAAAATTAATATAAGACTTAATGTCTTATTTCAGGGAAACAGGGTAATATATTTGGTATCATCCTGTACAGTTCTCCTTCTCATGACATGTATATAAACTTGCATATTCAGTAGGACCAACTTTGCAAATTTTTGAAACAGTTGTTCTATGTCTATAGGCAGCCTTAGGTTAGCCAGAGATGGGCAGAAGTGTCCAATGATATTTTAGGGGTTCCTTTAGTGTAAAGAGGCTGAGAAAGCTTGCTCCAGCGTTTCTCAACAAGGGTTCTTTGGAACTAGGGTTTCTAGGTTGCTAGGGGTTCCTTGAGCAATGAGCAATTTGTTAATCTTTGGTCAGTTTGATTGTTAGCATGTGTCTCATTTCAAGTCTACAGCTGGCAGCTCTCTTTTTGCTGCAAACCCTGTTGCTCTGCGGTTTTCAACTATGAGTGAATTGTGTAGACTCAATTAATTTCAGTCCAGGGCACTGGACAAGATCCACCCCTACTATTCTGCATTGTGTAGTATGCAAGTTTATAAAGACACATCAGGAAAGCTTCACTACTGGAGTCTTTTCAGGCCCTCTGTTTAAAAAGAAACCCTTTAAAGAGCATCTGCTGGGACACTGATTCTTTGAAGTAATGACTGTCTGGTTATCTGTGATTGAGACTCCTGAGGCTTAGAGATAACATATTTATTGAGAGAATAACATAAATGTGTGAGGATCACTTTCAGCCAGTGCAAGGAATAAAATGTCTTTATCTTTTGTAATAGCTGTTGTGGAAGTTAATGTTTCACTTTATTTAGGACACTTGCAGCAGATAAGACAGCTTGTGCTGCCCAAATGTCTCAGCGGGAGAAGTTTTCTTTTCTCATCTGGGAATTAACAAAGATGTTAATTCTCTCCTGGGCCCGATTCTAATGTCAATTCTTGTTTAAGTAGACAAGATAAACAGATCACATCAGTTTTATTAATTGTGTTTGTAGAAGAAATTATTCTGCACTTTGAGCTGTGCAAGGCAAGCTGAACATTGATGATAACGTGGACCAGAAATGTTGGACAGGGAAAAGAGCAGTTTACATGGTGTAAACCGACCGGCGATAAGGTAATGGAAAGGTTCTCACGTTCATAGAGAAAATTCATAGAGCAAATCCATACTGGGGCAAAGCATTAGGACTTTACAAAATATCATGTAAAGGTGGCTGTGTGCCTAAGAGGCTGGCTTGATCATATGGGCCTGTGGGCCTGTTAATGGAAGCCACCCAGATAAATTTGTACCCAGCACAGGTAAGGTGCACATGGGCAGGGCAATACAAAACAGAAAAAAAAACCTCAACACGGTCCAGCTAGTCAGCATAAAATACTTTGTTATACCAATAAAATGTAAGGTACAAAAGAACACACAACACACAGAAGTTGTAAGTTGTAACATACATTTGCAAATATGAAGCCGCACCTCCACATTAAGACATCACTGCAAAGTGTGGTCTCTAAATTATTTTATTACAGAAACATAATGGAAGTCTTTAACAATGTCAATTGAGCCTTTGAGATTTGGGCTAATATTGTATTGGTCAGTGCACTGCCCTACCCACCTGCATCTTCCTTTTCCATTTTGCACATTACAGATTTATCTGCATTGTTAGATTCCGCTTTGTTATTTGATGCAGAAACACATTGGAGGTCTTGAGCTGTCGTTAGCTTGTCTGGGCTTCTGGATTGTTACTGTACCAATAAGATGGATAGCGGGAACTTTCAAGGTGAGTCTGCTCTGGTAAACAGCTATACTTATTTAAATGTTGCCTTTTGGTGATTTTAACAAACATGCTGAATTGCACTTAACTGAACATACAGCCCATTTAGTCAGCCTGCCAATGCACCACAGTATAGCCAAAATTTACTATGTACCATTTTTCTTGGTGCAGCATGATGCTCTGTATTAGTGTGTTGGGCGAACCACACCATGCTTCATGTGTAGTGGCAACACATGGCTTAGGTTTGAATGGGCTCATGGGAAAGCTATAGGTTCAAACCAGGCTTGAATTAGGGAATCAATCAGTACAACAAGCTTTTTTAACCATTCCAAAACCAGAGGTGTCTGTAAGCATGCAGACATGAGATCTGGCAAAAAAAAGGGAGAATCAGACAACTATCAGAAGTTTAAAGTTAAATTCTACCCAAAACATTTGTATTTTTTGTATGTAGATATTTGGTTTGTAGATAGAGTACTGATGTTAAATGACATGACTGTGGGGAGAAGGTGGAGGTTTGGTATACGTTTGTAGTTGAATGCCTCCCAACATACCCAGAGGAAGCTATACTGGAATATAGCTATCACCCTGCCTAGCTCTTGGTCTAAGCTAGGAGCTGGAAAAAAAGACTGAGGTTGATGTGTCTGGATGTGCTTGATCTTTAGAACACATGTGTAGAGAAATTGGTCTGAAATCTCATGAGGAAAAGCAGGAGATGCATTCTTCTTCATCTGGGTCACAATTGTAAAGTAAATATATCTATCTATCTATCTATCTATCTATATATATATATATATATATATATATATATATATATACACACATACACACACACACCTTTGGCTAAAATTGGCAAAAGTTAGAAAAAAAATGTTGGGTCTAGCATTCCCCTACTTAACCTTCTAAAAAACAAACAAAACATTTAAAACAAGTTTGGTTCATACTTGTACACATAAAATACCCTATTAACCACCGATGTAAACTATTTCCTGGAAAAGGCTCAATGCTGATGCCATCATGTACAGGGTAAGGATTACGTTTCTGTTAATATCCGTCTTACAATTACACTATATACTGTTGAAAAGTTATTTACGGCTGCACTCATATTCATGCTGTCCCATTTGCTGCAAATTGTTTCTGATTTGTCAAGCAGAGCCTGAGCATTGAAATTCAACTCCAGTAAAAACGTTTTGGTTTTTTGTTAGATTGTAGAAGGTTTAGTTTTATTCTAGTTCATGTTCCCACCATTAGAGAGACTTCCTTCCCTGTCCCCAGCCACAGAGACACTTTTTTTTTTACATTTATCCAAAGGTTTTCCTTTTTTTCATAGATATAATTACATAGATCATCAATACAACTGGTATAGTATTTTATTTTCTACTAAACAAATTGAGCTTTCATTTAAAAATATTAATTCTTCTATAGCCCCATATACAATAGAAATTGCGTTCGTAAAACAAACAAAAAAAACAAAAAAAAATCTTCAGTTTCTCTCTTTACTGTTCACTCACCTCCTCATCCTTCATCTTCACAAATAAATTTAACAGGACCATGGGTGTTCATGAGTTCTTTTACGTTTTCACACTCATTTCATTTATGTATAATAACAATTATGCTGCATCTAAGGAGGTCTTACTCCCATGTGTCTTTTTCATAAGCTTTACTACAGATGTTGAAAATGAATATAACCCAGGACAGACCCACAGGATATGGATTAATGAGCCAGGAGCTCTATTACACTAGCAATATTGATCATGTATATATAAAAAAAAATCACACAACTTTTGTTTGAAATATCACCCTGATAAAATCTTAAAACTGCCACCTGCATTCTGAATAAGATGAAACTAAATGGGGAGAGACATTCTGTTGTCCATGTTCCCAGCCATAGAGAATCTCCCCTGTCTGTGTCCCCATCTAGAGTGACACACACGTTGCACTGCAGCCTATGTATGTATCTATAGATGTAGAGACTTCCCCATGATCCTGGTCTCAAACTGGAGAAAGAATTTTCTGGAGCCAATATACCCACATGGAAAAATATTTCCATGCATACACTGTGCTGGTTTGCTTTCATTAGGTGGTGGATCAAGAATGAAGGTTTACTAGTTCAGCCATATGAGTGTTGAATAAAGCTGGAAAAGTATGTGCTATAAGAAGCTGGGACACCGTAGCTTACAGAAGAAAATCCCCTTTTCTAATGGCCTACAAAAGTAGAGTGGTTGTGAAGGTAAATATTGGGAGACATCTTCCAACACACAAAGAACAGACATTCATAGACAAGTTAAATCTTTGAGCTTAGCTTTGCTGTGAAGCCCAGCTGTCTGCCAATCACAAGACGAGCTGCTGTGTGCAGGACACGCTGTCCTGTGCAACAATGAATTCCCTGCAGGGGGGTGTTGGCTCCCACAGAGGGGATCTGCTGTCATCATGTACTCACCTACCCCATACAAGGTTTCATGTACTCGCCTACCCCATACAGGGGGCATATCATCTGCTGTCATCATGTACTCACCTACCCCATACAGGGGGCATATAATCTGCTATCATGTACTCACCTACCCCATACAGGGTCATGTAATCTGCTGTCATCGTGTACTCACCTACCCCATACAGGGGGCATATAATCTGCTAGGTTTCATGTACTCGCCTACCCCATACAGGGGACATATCATCTGCTGTCATCATGTACTCACCTACCCCATACAGGGGGCATATCATCTGCTGTCATCATGTCACCAAGATCCATGGAGCAGGTGCTTACATTTATGCTTTTGTTCTTTTTAGAACACTCTACACTCCCAAAACCCCTGGGAACTCTATACATGCTGTGTATCAATCACAAGTTTTGTGGCTGATCTCTGGTTTGCTTTTTGATACTGCATAACATGTCTAAATGAGAAAAATGACTTCCTTGTCGAATAGGAAAGAATGGCTAGGGGAGGTGAGGTAGACCTTAGCTTGGCCACAAAAGCTGTGGTTGAGATTTAAATAAATCGAGTGACATGTGTTTTGGGGTTTCTATAGTGCTCTGAAGATAAGCCAGGAGATGCCTGGGAAAAATGTATAAGGAATAGTGAGTTTACTTTAAGACAGCATGTAGGACTGCCACTTATAAGAACTATTATAAAGCACTTTAGTTTGTTATTCTGTTACCAGAGCAGAAGCATCTGTCATAGCCTGATGTGTATGTGCCCTGCAGTCAGGTTGTAACATTATTACAGGCACTAGGCCAAGATTATCTGTCAACAGATATTACTGTTTACTAGCAAGCTGGGTGTGAAGAGACTCGCCTGTAGGCTGCAAAGTTCTACTTTTAAAAGCATGCATTTCGATTTGGAAAGAGCCAGATCTAGGGTCCAAATGAGGAAAGGACAGGAACAGCCTCTTATGAATTTTTCTGATTATATATATTCTTTAAGCCATGTATGGAGAGGTTTGTACCGATCATGTGTAAATCATTACGCAGTGTCTATAATCTGGTCTCTCTAGCCTTTCTGCAAGTCTGTAGATGTATGGTTGCTTTATTTTGAGCTCTCTGGTTGCTAGTGTATGTTACCTACCTAGCAAGAATATTAAAATATCTTCTTGTTTAATGTTTTATAATTACATCTTTCTTTTGGTCTTAGATACCTAAAACACATTTTTTTGCATGCATTGTTCTCTCTGGAAACATATGAGATGCTCTGTGGATGCTTGCATTTAAATTACTATAGATAAGATGGCAGCTGGATTAATTGGACAATAATAAACCTATAAATTACACTTGGAGTAGGTTTAAAAATATTGGTATAGTAGTGATTATATGTAAATTTTGAGACCTTAACAGTTATCACATAATACTGTATGTGTGATCTTGTCTCTTTAGGAATGAACATGATGCAACTATAAAACTTTGCACTACACCCAACATCTCTACAACAGCAGAGTCCACTTGAGTCGGTGGATGGTTTTCTGTATATGTGTCAGTCTTCTTTTTTAAAACTTTTGGAAGAAAACCTGGAGCAGCTATGAAGCGCAGCTCTTTCTTAAGCCAGGTACACACTTGCAATAATTATCGTTAGAAAACGAACGACTAACGATTATGCACAATTTGTTTGAACAATCGTATTGTGGACAACTCTGTACATGCTGTAACGATACGATTGTTCAAATATAATCCACCAATAGTGTACACACACTAGATACGATTGTTTGAACGATGCAGGAAGTGACATGTACAGAAGAAACTGTACTGCAGAAACATCCAGGATCAATGAACGACTGTACACACAATGGATAGTGAACGATCGACGATCCTCGTTCGTCGGCGTCGTAGATCAGTCTTTGTGCACTGTTTTTGTTAACGATTATCAGACGATCGGTGGTTAGTCGTTCGTTTTCAACAATAATTATTGCAAGTGTGTACGAAGCTTTATTCTTTTTTTAGGTGGACCTTTGATGTACATGACCATCATTGCTTACCTGTTTTTTTTTTTTCTTTAAATCCTGTTTGCCGTTTTGATTCTCTGCATTTAACACCTTCAGAATCATTGACCCAGAATAAGTATTTAGTTGGGGTAATTGGCAAACAACTTGTCACAGTTATCTGCATGTTTTTTTTAGGTGTGTGACTGACACCAAAAAGCCAGCTTTACATCCAGTCAATCAGCATTCTTAAGATTGAGTCCAGCAATGGCAGCATACATTATCTCTCAGTGGTAAGTATGCCTAAATGTCAGTAAACTGCTTGCAGACAACACAAAATATTTCTAAATCTAAGGGGTTGGAAAGTGTCTGATCGCTGATATTTTGCTTCTATTATTCATGGCTGTTGTTTGCCCCTTGATAAAGCAGCATGGGGAATGGTCACCATGCACCTTTCATTCACCTTTCATACCCCATAGTGGGACAAATTTTTATGTTTAGGATCCAGTCAGCAGGCTTAGGCACCAGAGGATGGCTGGATTATATCTATGCAAAAACACAAGTAAAGAGGTCAAGTTAAGAACATTAAAATGGACAAAAGCATAGTGACCAAATCCTCTGTGCCCCCTGTAAAGAAATATTATTAGCTGAAATCAAATGGTTTGTTTACTTCCTTTGCCAGTGCCCAGCAGTTTATATACATTTTCTCTGCTCCCACCTTCCGAAGGACCATAGATTTAAGGAGGGATTTTTCTGTATTAGATTATCATCAAATTGGATAAGGGGAGGCAATATTGATTGTATTTATGGCCAGAGGCTTGAAAGCATAGGTAAAGACTTTTTTTAATTTTGGATTTTGAATCAGGGTCAGGTAGGTGCTGCTAATCTGTACCCCTACTAGGTAAACCCTTAACAGAACTAAGGCTAGGTACACATGTGCAATGGTTCTCGTCCGATAGTAGACTCAGGGCTGATCTCAGACGAGAATCTTCTGTGTGTACAGTGCTGGTTGTCCATCATTCGAACGACCGTCCTGGCGCATTCATGGACGAGAACAATCGTAATGGAAGTGAAGGGGTAGAGAGCGCAGCAGGGTGTGGCTCCGTCGTTCTCCCCCTCCCCTCTCCTTATAGCAGAATGGTGCTGTATGTACAGTGCTCGTTCATGCATCGTGCAGTCGTGAAAGATCCTTTCCAATGACCATTACTGTATGCGTGTACATAGCCTAAAAGTGAGGGAAGTCCAACATTCTGTACTGTTTTGAACAGAACTCAAAGAAACTTCACCAATGGTGCCACATGTGTAAAAGACAATTAACCTAAAATGGCTATAAAGTAATATTTTTTATTATTTATAATTTCTTACTGCATTTAAAATTGAAAAAGCTTACAATTAAAAACAAATAAACATAAAGCGATCCATATAAATTTATAAACATGAAAAACACCATACCAGCCATCAAATGAAAAAAAAAAATGCAACAGACATCACACATGCAAATTCCTAAATTCTCAAGAGGAAATAATATGGAATATTCCATGTAATGCGTTACAGTAACAAATGCATCCAGCAGAATCCTGACCCCAATTTTGCATAATATAGATTTATTATTTTTCAAATCCATGCAAATCTTTTCCCCTCACAATTTCATACTGTGTTACAATAGGGCATTGGTGCACCATTTACCTTCCACAGAGCTAAAGAAGTCGCATTTTTAGGGAAATTTTTCCCAGGTTATCAGCGAGTCCTAGTTTAATAACGTATATAAATCCAGCTTATATACGATGTTGAAGATCAGTTTTGAATAATTCTAATAAAGGCAAGCCGTCAGTGGCACAAACTTCGGGAGCGTGGAAACACTTGAGGAGTTCAGAGACTCCCGCTTTACACCGCCACTAACCTTACATACATTGCTATGCCGGGCCAATACTCCGGTTGGATAACTATAATGAAAGCCATAAACTTGTCACAATGCAATATTGCATAGGAACCTTCTGGTAAATTTCACAACAACATTTCCATATTCTTTTTAAACCTTTTCACATATTGCTCGACAGATGTGAAGTTTTGGATAGCAGAATGTCATTTACTCTTATGTTTCTAAAATACATCTCAACAAACTTCTAAACATTCTGTATTGTACAATATGCAGAGTCATAACAGGGCTTGATTGGTAGGAAACTATTGTTCATGTCAAAAACAGCTATGAAGTGACCCTGTCATTGCTAGCATTCTTCTCTTTGCTTCCTGGCTATGTTCAGGATATTCAGGAAGGGGGGAGGCAAATGTTTAACAAATCCAGAAACACCCAAGGTGCAGGAAAGGTAACAGTGTTAGAAGATATGGGCTGCTGCAAAATCAAGATCTTCTTTTACAGCCAAGAATCACATAACAAAAACTGCAGTAAGAAATATATCGTTGTTGCCATTACTTACCTGTAAAAATTCTCATTTTCTGGCTCTGTCTCGGAGGTCAACATCAACTTACTGACCTAGAAAAACATGCAAATAAAAAAGTCAGAGTGAAGGTAAATTCCTGGTCTCTATAAATATTAGTTTAGTGTCTTAGTGAATAATAAAGCCGTTCCACTGTTGTAGGGAGACACCCTTAGTTTATGCTCGGGCATGAGAGAACAGAACTACCACAAGCAGGGGCATATATAGCAAGGTGACACTGCATGCAAACTTCTCATGGTGCCTGTTGCCTGGGTTAAGCGACCGCAGGAGGGGGGGGTTGAAGGCCACAGGCCCCGGGTTCAGTGACGGCAGGAGGGCGGGGGGTGAGGGTCATAGGCCCCAGGTTCAGTGACGGCAAGAGGGTGGGGGGTGAGGGTCACAGGCCCCCGGTTCAGTGACGGCAAGAGGGTGGGGGGTGAGGGTCACAGGCC
>NC_092869.1:36711438-36730990 GCF_032062135.1 Pyxicephalus adspersus
GGGGGGGTGAGGGTCACAGGCCCCGGGTTCAGTAACCGTGGGGCAAGGATTACAAGCTACAGATTCAGAAAGAATCAAAGGCCTCAGCCTGTCACTTGAGTGGCCATTACTAGCATCCTTCCCTTCTGACAATCCTGAACTTACAGCTCTTTTTTGGCAGAGCGATAATGAATTTAAAAAAATGACAAGCGGGGGCTGTTTGTGACAAATTCTTCCCATGACATTGTTTTTAAAGCTTAGCATTGAACTTACTGTGGCATGACAGATACTTTCAGTTTTCTTCAGAGCCATCCATTGCTGCACACCATGTTGCTTCATTTCCTGTAAATAAAGGCCCTGGAGAGCACAAACCAGGGCCCATGCCACTCCCCTGAGCCCAGAAGGCCCATGCACAATGGAGGAGCTTCCCATCTTGGTAGCCCTCACAGTGACAGAAGTGAGACAATGGGGTCACTTCACAGTTACCTCAGGTGTTCCCACCACACCACTACTCTCCTGTGATTGGTTGAGACAAGCCTGCAATGCACCAGGTTGTATTCTCCACACAGGTACCAATTCCATATAACAGAGCTCAGACCTAAATATGTCAGCAAAACAATAAAAAGTGGATTTATCCCAAACTTATATTGTAAGGAACACAAGAGTAACATGATTGTAACTTCCAGGCTGGTTAGCAGCAGGTGTGTGATTTGACAGCCATGCCCAGTCTCATGTGTGGTATAATTAGCAGGATAATCTCTCTCTCACTCCCATATGTCTAGCACAGGTTTAGCTCCTAATATCCTTACACAATACACCCTAATATCCAGGGAGCTGTCCTGTTTTATTAAGCCCTTTATTTTATACAAATCTCTCTTTATTGCTCTTTCCTTCACCTTACCAACTCTCTTCACCACATAGCTGCCATGTTTTGCAAGGACAGTTCTAAGTTATATGTAAAATAATCTGCATTATTTGTATGTAAATTTCTGATGTTACCCAAAAAACATTCTGTGAGGAGAAATCATTCCAAGAGGGAGGCAAAAATTAAGACAGTGTCCCCCTTAAGAGAGATTTCCTCTTACTTCCTGTCCAGTTGATGGGTATCATGACAGAAAAACTGCCATGTGGGAACACAGACAACAATAAAAATGTGAGGTTTGCATGCTGCGTTGGAAATGAAGCCCTGGCGTATCCATAAAAGCTTTGCACTAATGCATTGATGCATTAAAGGCTACAGCACATGAAAGACTTTTTTAGCCTTGGGCTTTAGTTTTTGACTTGAATAATTGCTACACAAGTTTTATAATTTGATGCTATTAGAAATGACCTTTATGTTGCAATTGGCAACAACTGAAATCTTTTAAAAATGTCAAATTGCAATGTGTCTGTAAGTGGGACGGGTGGTCTGTGTATGGTTTTGTATACAAGATGGCTTTTTATAGCTTTTTGCTTTCTCCATTGCACAGCTTGAGTTTTAGGTAGTGTAAGAGGAGGGCATTTTCTAAAGGAAACCTGTTAATGTTACATACAATGGACATTGTACGATCACATTGTATGATATATGATTTGCTTTGGTCTTCCTATAATTAAAGGGATGCAGATGATTCTTCTCTAATTATAACATTACTATTCCCCAGGTGCTGATAATGAAGGCAGATCATCCTAGCCCCGGTCAGATTGTGAACAGACACAAGAAGATGAACATTGCTGGAGCAGAGAAAAGTAAGTAAGGCATTCAAGTGTGTATAGAGTTACAGGTAAAATGCTGCACGAGTGGAGATTTATAACCACAATTGTCATTTTATGATCTGGTGATCCTTACGTAAAAGATTTGCATTAGGTACTTTTCATAAGGTGTCACCCGGAGTAGTAGTAGGACACCAACTTTTTTTTACTTTTTGTAAACTTGCAGGCTACATTCAAATGGGTGGTTAGGTTGCAGGGTGGTTATCGCTTCCTCACATTAAACTGTATCTGAAGTAAAGTTTACAAGCGTTTGTATTGCCCCTATTTATTCCTTATGGGGGATGACGAATGAGCTGCAATGCTAAGGGCAGATTAAGACTGATTTTTTGGCATTAGAGATTCCACATGGCTCCCTGCAGCTGCCAACTTGCCAGCCGCATGGCCACTCACACACACTTCTTCACATGGCCACTCACAGCGGTCGCCAAACTTTCAGACTTCATAGACCACTGAATTCATAACTTTAAATACTGCTGACAATTATTTTTTTTAAAGATAAATGCATTTGTAAAATAATCTTAATGGTGCCTGATGAGGACTGTGGAGGCTCTGATTTATTGATCAGCACATGGTAAAGTGAAGTAATACTATTATCAATAGTTACATTATCTTTGGCATTACTAAAGTAATGCAAAATATTTGTTTGCTTTTTTTTACTCATTATGGGTTTATTTAATTTGAATCTAAGACCAAACAAGAAATGATAGTTATCAAAATCTAACTATTTGATGCCATTAAATATAACTGTTGAAGAAAATAAACAGGTAAGGTCATACTTACCTAAAAGAGCATCTGAGAAATGAACAAATAAAATAAAACAATGGGATGAGAATGGATATTTGCAGAGTGGGGTGACTGGAAACAATACTGAAGTGTACGGCTCGGCAACGCTTGACTCATATAACTTAATACTACTCTGACATCACGCTGCGCCTCCTTTGTTTTTACGTCTCAAGTACAGTTTGTGAATTTAGTGCAATATAAAGGTGTACATTGCCATTCAAAATATAAGAATTTATTTGAATATTATTTTTGTGTTTTTTTTAAAACATAAAAATTGCAAAACATGTCCAACATTTTTTTGTGGACCACCAGAATTTTCTTTCGTACCACCTGTGGTCCACGCACCACTGTTTGGCAATCACTGTGTTAAAGAACCATCACCTGCACATTTGACAGCTAGCGGCAGTGATTGGTACTGCACCATTCCCTGCCTCCCCCATTCATTCTCTATTGGCCTGGGAGTAGAAGCTACATGTAAGGTCTACCCAGAAGAAGCGGTAAACTCGCCGCCATAGCTACTGTGCAGCCATAGTACTTATTTTTTTACTAAGCTTGTTATTAAAAAATAAATAGGTCTGCTGATCTCATTCTTATTTATTTTTAACAATTTAAAGAACATAAATACATTCACTAGTCTGATTGTAACAAGTAAGGAAATATTGAGGTGCAGTGTGTACAGCTGCACAAGAGCCCTGGGACAGTTCTCAGTCAGTAGGGGCCCCTGCAGCAAATCACATGGTCCTTGCCTGTAAGCCCACCCTCAGTTTTAGGTGCAGGCTGTCAACTGAGGGTAGGCAAGGACCATGAAAGTTGCTGCAGGGGCCCCTGGTGTCTGGGGACTGCACACCCTGGGTGCCCTACAAATGTAGACCTGCAAGTACCTATTAGCTTTATGCATTAAACAGGGGTGTAGTAGGGCAGACACCCTGTATCCTCACTTTTTTCAGGCTCCCCGGTATAGGCTCTCTCTGCGCTCTCGCCATGAAGAGCCTTCACTATTACCATGCCCCCTCTTCTTTTTTTTTTACGACTACACCCCTTGCGTAAAGCAAGCAAGAGTAGAAAGAGGGAGCGAAGGAGTCTGGCGTAAGGGTTTGTTGAAGGGCTCCACCAGTCAGTTTTGCACAGCGTGCCCACTGTTGTGTCCACCACTGGATATTGACTACTCCATAATCCTCTACTCTGCAGCCCCCCAATTCACATTAATCAATGACAGGATCTGCACTCCCGTCCCTCTCCTTGGGGAACGTCCTCTCCTCCTGGTTTGCATTATATTTGTATGTAAAGAGGATGGGCTGAGACCACTTTACTTCAAAATACACAAAGATTTATAATTGATGGCAAAGTGAAAGAAGTGGTAAGGAACAGGATATCCTTCTCCCACCACTGACACTTCAACAATGAGCAGGCGTGATCAATCAATAGAGTATTGGCTCCTGATATAGGCTCAGTAAAGGCACTTTCTCTGCGGTGACAGCCTCCTGCTGTAGTCATTGGTAGATGGCTATATTTGGATACAACGCTTGGCTAGGCTCACCGGGCAGGGGAAGCCCTTTTCTTGCAGGCTCTGCACTTTTTTTTTTTACAAGATTCAGCATATAGTTAAAACTGGCAAAATTACATAAAGAACATGCCTTTCTACTTTCCCTTTTTTCCCTTCTGGAGAGCTACTTCACATCTTGGACTAATAAACAAGTGAAACGTAAATTGTGCTTGGGAGAGAATCACACATGTGTGTCTGAAAAATCGTTTCTAGCAATAAAAATTTAGGCAGAGACTGTACAGCAGATCTCAGACTGGTCGAGGAAGCAGCAATGAGCCAATCAGCTGGGTTGCAGTGCACATCTGCCAAAAAACTAACACATTTTAGGATCACAAATAAAACCCTGTATATAATGTAATGTCTACTGAACCAAACACTTCAAAAATAGTTTGTCTGGAGTTCCATGTTATAGAAAATGAAGGAAACCATTGACATAACTTTCAGGTCTTCAGCGAAATCCCTTCAATAATTACTATATCCACAGCTCACGGTACATTAGCATTGTAGTTAGTAGGAAGAATGCCTCTTACATTGCTGGCCAGTAGGAAGAAAGTCACACTTACAGATCAAAAAAAATAATCATTGGTATCAGCAAAATTGACATGTCAGGCTGAAATTAGAGGCACAATTTGCTTATTGCTCAAGGAGCCCCTAGCAACCTCAGGGGGAACCCCGGTTGGCAAACATTGCTATAGTCTCTCTACTACTATTTCAAATAAAGATGCAATGCTTGTTTTACTAGCATAATCTAATAATTATTACATGTTCTGATAATGGCAATTGCTAGACTAGGCTCAATACTTCACAAATTCCAGTAAATTAAATTCCAATTTCTAGTTTGATGATTATTATATGAAAATCAGTCATGTTGTACCATATACAGAGACAGAGGAGAATTCAGTGTGAATTCTGGTAATTATTGCTGATGAGGGGATCTGTTAATTGATTGGCCTAATATCAATGAGTAAGGATACAATGTTTCCAAAAAGATTATGAATCATCCTCTAATTAAAAAAGGCATCTGTCACTAATCGCAGTGTGTGCAGCAGCTAACTACTTGCTGTGACATGATTTTGTCATTGTCTAAAATAATGATAGAGTATGGTACAAGCTATGGCGTGGATTGTTGCTGAAACTCATCGTTTTAGCTCAACCCTCATGTTACTCTTCTCCAGTGAGGTCTGAGCTCCCGGCATCCACTACATCCCTTTTTTTTGGGGAGCCATTGTCTCCTAGCATCAACCATTGGGCAGGCACAAATCCTGTATTGCTGATGAACTATCTTGCAACCTACCTTTGAATGCCTGAACTGTGCACCATATGCACTGCTGTCAGTGTACTAATAAAACAAAAATATCTAGTGGTTAAATATTTTTTTTTTTTAAAGAGGAGACCTAGGAGTTTATTTTCTGAACATGTATACCCAAGATTCACCCAGCTTTAACCCAAACATTAGACATGCTGGATTTAATTAGCAAATGTGTGAATCCGCTTTTACTCTTGATTGATTTATTTAATCCATGAACCCAATGAATGCCTGTAATCCAATAAATCCAATGTGAAAAAATGTCTATGTTTTGAGTGAAAGTTGTATGAATCTTGTGTAAAAATAATTATAAATAGACCTCTTAGTCTTTTTTTTATCAAAAGACCATTTTTGCTAATGAATTTTAGTCTTCAGAGCAATGTTTCTCAACCAGGGTTCCTCCAAAGGTTGCTAGGGGTTCCATAAACAATTAGCAAATTGTGCCTCAGGTTACATTAAGTAGCCAATGATGTTATTGGCTATCTGTATGGGTGACTTCCCAATAGCCAGCAATATAAGAGGCATTCTTCCCACTGACCACCTTGCTAATATACTGTGAGCTGTGCATATAGTAAATATAGCAGGGGTTCCCTGAAGACCTGAAAATTATTTCAAGGGTTCCCCCAAGTTAAAAGGATTGAGAATGGCTGTTTTAGCACATGGGCCCCACATTTCTCCTTGCTGGTTTGGTTTGTTAGCCCACCCCTCTTCACTTTACAAAGTATTCATTCCTGCTGCTGGGGGCTGCAGGTCCTGCATTGTGTATGATAGACAGAGAGGCTGCCCATGTCCATCAGCACAGGGGAGGAGAAAAGCACCAGGTGTGGTGGGATTGTAGACATGGTTGTATTAAACCGTCCCCTGAAAAAAAATAATCATTATATTCTTCATATGCAAGGAAAAGATAGCCAAGACTCGTTTTTTTTTTTTTTCTTTCTGCCAACCTGGAGTTTCACTTGAAAGCCCATTACCACATTTGCACTATGGGAGCACTGACCATCCCTCAAATGCATGGCAATGTAGGTTCTTCATTCCTAATGATATGAGCCTTGACACAATGGTGCCGTGCACTGCGATAAATACTGCATACACTTTTTTATGCATTAGGCATCCCATTCAAGTGAATTTGCTACTTTAGTGCAACACACAGTGCCTCACGGCCCCAAAGCATTGCCGCCTTTGTGTGAATGAACCCTTAATGCAAACTTGTTCTTTCCAAATCTGGCATCTGTATTAGAATCTTTTGATGGGACTATATTTCACAGCAGGGAGTTACCTGACTAATGAATGTCTAAATGCATGAGGCAGTGCAGCAAGTACAAGACTATTGATAGCTTGCATTAAAAGCACTCTGGACTTACTTGGGGATTAGGTTATAAGATAAATTGCATTATTTCAGTATAAGATGGCTGACCTCAGAAATAAGGAATTTTATATATTTTTTTAATAAGCGGTGTCAATTACAAATGGGATACTTTTGGCGAGGTGATGAGAAATAACATGAGTAATGAAATTATGGAATGTACATTGTTTCCTAATGGAAAGTAAGACTCCATCGAACAGTATAGGACACATATTAGATTATGGAATCATTATAGAATGCTCCAAACAGGACGTTGTAATTTAACATCCTCAGGATAACACACTATCCAGATGCAAAAAACTCATGTGAAATGTATTTCCCATTATTCCGTAAAACCAATACCACCTAAAACTCATTTTAGTTTTGTGTGTTTGTTGGCAAGTTGAATGATGCTCTTGTTTCTTATATAGCTCCAGTGGAAAGATTTCAGACACAAATCTTATTAGTGTGCAATGGCTATGGGCATGACAAAGCCAAATGATCGTATCGTGTTCCACTATTAGAGCCAGAACAAAGCATTGTGGTAGGATGTCAGAGACTTTCAATTTCATTCAAGCCAGTGGTATGTAGCTAGAACTGAAATTTAAATTCAGTAAAGTTGGTTGTAAAGAGTAGGTAAAGCCCAATTCTTTTCCTTTTTTTTTATTTTTTTTTTATTGTATAGAGCTGTGTTTTTCAGCACAGGTTTTGTGGTACCCTACGGTTCCTTCAGGCATTGCTAGAGGTTTTTGGAGTCATTGACAATTTGTTTCTCTCGGATCAGTTAAAAAAGGTCAAGAAAGGCTGGTATAGAGTATGGAAAAGTTGTTGGGTTGTGCCTATTCTAGGGATCACCTTTCCATTTGTCTGAAAGTAGGGGTGAAATCACAGAAACAATGCAAGGCATAGATTATCTTTGATATTTCCTCAATCTGGCAATATTGATCATCACCTTGCGTCACCCACTTTCAAACAGATTTTGTCAGATATCTACTAGAAAATTATTATTAACACCACCACTGCTGGCCTATTACTGCTTGATATGGCACAAATCTATGCGGCCATCAGTCTCCTGTTGCTCTCATCTGTGTGCATCTGTTAAAAAGTAGGATTTTTATCAATCAGTGCTCAATCTTGCCACATTTCCTAGGTAGTGTACTTGAATCTCAACACAGGTAACAAAATCTAACTTGACTGGTTTTAATCTTTTCCTTTGAGTCCAAAAAAAAGTTTTGGATTTAGATATACCCAAAGTTCTGAAGCAAGAACGGAGAAGTGTCATATGTCTTTGACTGGCAAGGCATTTACTCAAGCTAGAACTTCCTGCCCTATTTCTCATAAATAGTCTTGTGATTTGTACATGAAATACAATTTCTGTTTAATGAAGAGTACAGACTTGGCATGAAGGTTGAAGCTCATTCGCTTTAAACACCATGGTCCATGTACCCATTGCTTGTGTAAAATGTTTTCCCACAATGAACAGTCCTGTTCTAGAGATGGCTGCCAGGCACTGTAAGAAGTATGCTGGTTAACAAAACTAACTTGCCCCTTTCTGTAGTGTTCACTGGGACCTGTATAGAAATACCAGGTCCTACCATCACCACCTAAATGTGTTCTATGTATGGCTTGTATGGGGAATATACGCTGGATTGTCATAAAAATGTTCAGGATGGTGCTACTGGCAACAGCTAAATGAAAAAAACAGAAAGCCTAGTGATAGATATTATGTGCTGTCTATGTATTTTGTGTGCCTTTATTTTTGGCATTAGCTGTAACTTAGTCTTAAATGTATTACATTTTTTGTTATGGTCAACACTAAAAAGCAAAAACACACACTGTTTACTTTTACTTTAAAGAATGTGATGTCAAAGAAATGCAAAAATTCACCATTTTTTTCTACAGTGTGCATATATTGTGTGGCTACTCAAGACAGACTTAAAGTCAGTAAATGAAAAGTTACCAGGAGGTAGAGGTTTTTCCCGGGAGATAGCGCCGAGTAGTGTTGAGCCCAATTATAGGTGGCTCTGCTGCCTATAGAGCCACTGAGGGCAATGTAATTCCTACACACATACAGGAGTTACATGATCCCTATTTGTGCAATGGCTGGAGCGGATTGCTGTGGACCCAGAAGTTTGCTGGGATGATGGCAGTTTTGTAAGATGCAGTGGTACAGGTTCCTGGACCTGATCTTGCTGGAAGGCAGCTACAAAAAAGTGTGTGCATACTTGCCGATTATTGCAAAGCTTACCCATACCAACAAAAATGTAGGTCCCCTTTGGAGTAACAGAGATTAAAGGGGGTGATTTTTTAAATCGGCGGTGTGGCCTGTTGTGAAGAAAAGGTATTCTGAAACATTTATAAAGTTCTGATCAGCTTTGACATGAATGGGGGACCTATTTTTTTGTTGCACTGCTAACCCACCCACCCCTTTGCATACAGCGTATCTGTACATGCCACCACTCTGCCTGGGTTATATTTTAAAAGAAAAAAAATATGTTGCAGTATTGATAGCACACTGCAAATGAAAATTGTGAAGTTCAATTAGAGTCAAGAGTAAGGAAGGATTGGATCCAGCATCTATATTGCTTGGGTGAGTAGATTGTTGGGCAACTGGATCCTTAAGAGAACTTTCTTCTTAAATTGGACCTATACTGGGAGAATATAAAGGCTGCCATTCTGCTACACTAATTCTTTTTTTTTTTTTAATGTAATTTTTTTATTAAAGTTTTTAACATATACAAGTATACAACAAAGCAGGATCACAAAAAAAAAAAAGCAAAATAAAACATATTTTGAACAACAAGAGAAAGGTAGGAGCAAAATACAGAATGTCAAAACATGAAAACAAACATCATGAAATACATACAAAACCACAGGAACAAAAACAAGATTACAAATACACCTGTGTTTTTCTAACCCTTCGTATCGATTATATTAATACACAAACGGTACCTATCCAGCATCGGGTTAAAAAAAATTAGCATTCTTAAATAAAAAAAAAAAATCAATAAAATTAAAGAAAGAAAGGAAAACAAAGAAAAGACGAGAACAGAAGGAAGTCCAAGATCTCACTAGGTAAACAACTAGTGCAGCCAATGTATTTTATGTTCAAATGAGCAACTATACAATACCGGTAGCAGTTGCTTGATCCCATGGGGCCCAAATTTGCCTCAAATTTCTCCAGTTTGTTATTGAGCCTAGCAGATAAATGTTTCATCAGGCAAATATCCCCTACACGTTGCCTCAATTCCGCAACAAAGGGCGGAGTGGCTGATTTCAAATGTATTTGAATTAGGCATCTGGCCGCCGTAAGAATATGCGCCAAAAGAGCCTTCCTCGGTTTAGAAAGTTTGGTAACGGGGACATTCAGCAAATGGGTCACTGGATCTAAACTAATAGAGGTTTCCAGTATTTTAATGAGCAAAGCATTCACCCCACACAAGTAAGGTACTGTCTTGGAACAGTTCCAAAAAAATATGAAATGCTAAACTAATTTTAGGGTTTGGTGATTGCCTGGGTATAAAGCTCATCTCTTGGTTTCAGTAGCTTTTCACACACCTTGAAACAAGCATTCAGATAACTTTGTTGCATTGTATGACAATTAGTCTGATCACCTTAGCTGCATCCTTATTGAGGATCAGTGATTCATGCTGTATTAAAGGCAGAAGATCAGAACAGCAGCCAGGCAAGCTGTATATCAGGGGTTGGCAAACTTTTTGGTCCAACTGTGACTGCAAGCAAGCAGCCTCAGTCTTCCGCTCATCCGCAGTCTAGTCTCTGTACGTGCGCGCGTGCTTGGCACCGAAATGCCCCCTGAGATTCGACCGCTTGAAAGTGCAGTTGGTGTCGTTGCACACTAAACACAGGGCTTTGTTGCCATGTTGAACGAAGAATAATTCCTCAGTCCATTCGAGGTTGAAGACACAATGTTCGAGGTCAACCTTCCAGGGACTGTTAGCTGCGTGTTGCTTCTACTTTTTAGGCATAGTAAGTGGGGTTACTGTGCAGGAACTCAATGATATCACAGGAACTCACGATAATTCAACAATTCAATTAGGCCGGATCCAACAATAAATAACTAAGGGGTGTTAGGCCAGGCTGGAATACTGGCTAGGCTGTATCTGGCCTAAAGGTCAGAGTTTGCCTACCTCTGCTGTATATTTTAGCATCAAGTCACCAATACTCTCTCAGTATAGGTCCACTTTATTACCACCTAGTAGTTTAGGTTCTATGGGTACAATGTATGGAAAATGTACTGGCACCACATGGGGTCCTAAAGACATTTTGGGTGGTGACAGGAATAGGTAGATCTAAACCTTGACCCCCTACATCAGGACTGGTGAAATAGGGACAGAATATAAGGACAGGGAAATAAACATCATTACCTATTACAGTATCTTAAATCAGTTGGCAAAAAACCTTTCAGCAGCTTGTAATGTACTCTAATGAGAAATAATATTTACTTCCCAGTCTATATACTGTGGCTTCCCTCCTGGTCGTCTGCTGTCTGCATAGGAAAATTTGCATGAGGCAGAAAATTTGGTGTCGTCTGCACCCAAGTCCATTACATGTTGCATGGTCCTTTGGTGAACATGTGGGTGGCTCTGCACCTTGGTTCTCTCCTTCGCCAAGCATGCAGTCAGCACAAAGGGTCTACTACAGTGCATCTGGGACACTATACATAACACTAGTCATTATGTTTTTAATTGAGGGGCTTAATCCTAAAATGCAATGGCATTTTAACATTGGAATAAACTTGGCAATATATATATATATATATATATATATATATATATATATATATATATATATATATATATATATATATATATATATAATGTTTCTATTGATGTCTGTGTGTCTGTTGAGGAGAATTTTCCCAGTGAGACAGAAACTGGTAGGAAGACAGGAGACCAGGGAACATGTGTGCAGCAGGGTGGAGAAGGGTTACAACCTCTGTCGGGGTTTTTTATTGTCTGTCTGTGTTCTATGTGAAAGATTCTTCTTATTTCCTGTTTCAGTGACAGTGATCAGTGGAGAATACAAACCATATAATCTGGCAGTGTCTTAAACCTTTCTGCACTATAGCTAATAAAAAAAATTGAGTTCTGTATTTGGTTTACCTCTTTATTAGTCCGAGATCATCAAGAAATCCACTGCAGGTAGAAAAGTGAAAATATATTATTATTATTATTCATTTTAATGGTAATAAGCACACAGCTTGTGTCAGAAAGAAGAGAGGCTGGAAGAAAGGAATTCAGCATTCACCATTCAGTATGAACTTATTCCTGGGTGCAACTATATTCTGTTGACTGCAGCAGGAAGCTTTCACAGAAGAGAAAGCCATATTGGAATACAATAAATCTTTGATCATGTCTCAACACTAAATTCACCCGCCCCTACACACGCACACCAAAAATGCACTTTTAAGCTTAAAATTTGATTTTTTTCTGTCTTTTAAATCAATTGCTTTAACCTACACAGATTAGTGGAAAAGGGCAAATGTGATCATCTCCAGGTATAAAAAAGGTGCCTATATTCCAAATTAAAGGATTATTTAATTTAAGAACAAAAATGTAACAAATTGCAGCTTGTCAGTCCAAAGATGCAGTGGCTACATTAGTATTCACCTTTTAGGCTAAGGATATTGTAAGCCAGTAGAGAAAATACCTGTTGATCTCTCCAGCAATGAAGTATTCCTATACTGGGAGCTAGAAGCAGAAAGTATTTTCTACCATGTTTAGTATTAATCGTATCCTTTTGGAGCAAATGTTTGAGGTTCAGCCAGGACAGCAACCATCACTACTCCAATAGATATGGTGGAGTGAATGTAGCCAACCCATGACAGGACGATGTACAATATATGCAAGCTTACCAGGTGAAACTGAAGGAAAACGCACTGTAAAATCTGGTATGCTGTAATATATTCCATTTTTTTCAGTTTAGATATACAGTTTTTTAATGCCTATTGTTATATTTTGACTTGCCTGGTTCCTCCTTTCACTTCCTCATCAACAATGCTAATGAATTTTACAAAAAAATTTGGTTTCATTACATACCTTATTTAGTACCCATTATTGTCAACACTAGGTCCTTGTGCTCCTCTATGCAATGCAGGCATGTCATGGCTGGTAGGCTGGCTAGCAGAATGCAGTTTATAGCTCTCTAAAGAGTTATGCGAATATTGAAATATGGTGTATGGCTGTCAGTTTGGGGCAATAGTGGGCTATACTAGGCAGACTTTATTTGCAGGCTGGCCAACCTAGCTAGCACCTTTACTTTTAGGGCCCATTTACAGCTATGGGTGCTCGTTATCCTATTCTATGATTGTTGTCATTTAATACTTCAACCTGCATCATAACACACCTGCCTGTTTTTCTCATATTTGTCCCCCATACGTAGGATGTGTTGAGATGCATTGCAATGTTTAAATGAGTCTTGCGGGCTCACTAGAAAAAAACGGGAGCCCAACAAAACAGAAGCACATCCCTTGTGTCCAATGCTTGTCTACACGTATTACAAAGCAAATACATAAGTGTTAAGTCAACCTGAAAAGACTGCAGATTATCTCACTATGGAATAGAATGACTCATTCACTGATTGGTCATTTCACAGTTTTCTTTTCTACAATATATGTCTTGGTGTATTGTTCCTATTCAGCAGAGAAGTACCAGAGCAGTTGGCGTTACTGAAAATATTGAAAGGACAATTGCATGTATTAATTATTGACACAATATTGTATGAATGAGCATTGTGCAGCAGCATTTCAGTGACCATTGCACTGCATGGCAGCCATTGAGAGCGGGCACAAATATAACTGTGTGCTCTGCACTATGAATTGCAGCTTGGTGCCTGGTGATTGGAAACATGCCCGTGTTAAGTCATGTTTACTGGCAGTCAGCCACAGCAAAAGAGTAAAAAACACAGCACAATGCCAACTCCTCTGCACATAATTACACTGTTCTAGCGTCCCGAAAAATTAAAGAGAATAGCTGCAATTAAATCCCAATTAATGCTTCAGGAAAAAAAACCTTTTCGAAAAAGGGAATTGGTAAAAATAATTGAAACTAACAATTGACAGAAATGCCTCATTGGGAAGTCTATAAATACTACTTCTACAAGCATATGGGAGCAAGGATTGTAGCCAGGAGCCATAGAATTATAAAGAGACCAATAGTAAGCTGGTTTGCATATCAGTGGGAGCAATGACAATGGGCTTATTGCAAATAATGCCACGTCTTATGATGCAGACTCCAACTGCTCAGACACTGGCATACAATGTGACAATGATACTTACCTTGTGTCTGTGTTTCTCCAATATGTTGGGACCAATGTTATTTTCTCCCGAAGGCCTATGCCCGTTGTCATGTATGTCAAGAAGGCAGCCAAGAATTTTCCATTCCATTATGGCACCCACAAGTACAGTGGTCAACAACCAGTGGTCCACAGAAAACTTTTGGTGGTCCACAGAAAAATTTGGACATTTTGCATTTTTTTGTTTTAATAATAAAACAAAAATAATATTCCAATAAATTCTTATATTCTGAATGACAATTGTACTAGAGACAGAAAAACAAGGGAGGCACAGCGTGACCTCCGTGTAGTCTTAAGTTGTATGAAGCGATCGTTACCGAGCCGTATGCTTCAGTATTGTTTCCAATGTTACAACAGTCACCCCTCACCGCGAATACCGATTCTCATCCAACTGTTTTATTTTATTTTTTTTCTCTAATGTTCTTTTAGATGAGTATGACCTTAAATGTGTATTTTCTTTAAGTGGTATATTTAATGGCATCAAAAAGGTTTGACTTTGATAACTATAATTTCATGTTTGGTCTTGGATTAGAATTGAATAAACCTATAATGATTGTGAAAAAGCAAACAGATATTTTGCATTTCTTTAGTAATACCAAAGATAATGTAACTAATGATAAAAGTAACAATAGTAATACTTCACTTAACCGTGAGCTGATCAATGAATCATAAATGAACCTCCACAGTCCTCTTCAGGTACCATTAGGAAGATCATTATTTTACAAATGTATTTATCTTTAACAAATTCATAATAATGGTCCGCAGGATTTAAAATATGAATTTAGTGGTCTGTGAGGTCCAAAAGGTTGGGGATTGCTGCACTAGCATGTGTATGCCTGACTGGTGCATTTTTTGCAGAATTTTATAGCAAAAGCTAGGCCAACCTCCTCTCTGAGATGGTCAGGCTCTGCCTGGATAGCAGCGTTGGAGGCTAAAAACTTATTATTATGAAAAAGGACCCAATATCTCACAAAGGGAATGGCCTAGTTGTGGTCAATATCAACAACCCAGTCCAGCATAGTGTTCACTAAAGATAGTCACTTTCAGTGGATGTGTTAGAAGATTAAATAAGACCAATAGATGGTTGTAATGACACTGCATAAGGATGATTCAATCATCTAATGATGTAATTTGCTTTTCATTTAGCCAAAAAAGGAAATGCTTATATCACCTAAAAGAGGATGCTCATACCACACAAGTGTCTTTCTTTATTGCTGTGCTGGATGGCTGATCAGTGAAAACTCTTTAGACCATGCTGAAACCAAATTATCATGGGGGTAAAGCTACGTACACACTTCCAATTATTATCGTTGGAAGACGAACGATCCTGCACGATATCTACGAACGATCGTATAGCACCGATCCTGCACATACAGATAACGACACGATCGTTCGTAGATATTGTACACACAATAGATACGATCGTTTGAGCGATAGAGGAACTATGTGCACGACAGGAAGTGAACGAACGTTCGTTCATTACGCATGCTCAGACCATGGACGATCAACGAACGATCGTACACACGAACGATGGTCAACGATCGTCGTCCAATCCGATCCGCCGGTCCGGTCGTTCGTTTCCAACGACTTTCCTCGTTCGTCGGCGTCGTTGGTTACTTTTTTTACGAACGATTTTTGCCCAATCGATCGTTCGTTCATTTTGAACGATAAAAATTGGAAGTGTGTACGCACCTTAAGAGTAGTGATTTAGTGAGATAGGATGGTCTGAAGCACAGACTTAAATAATTGTGATTGAGGATTGTTGTCAATTCATCTGTTTTATTATTCGCATTGATTGCGATTGTTAAACTTTTTTTGGGATATTTTGGGATGATAGATCTGGGCACATTTTCAAATATTATTGCTAAATTACCGTTGCTATTTAATCAGCAAATACATTGCAGGTACATCAATATGAAAGGTGTATATAACCTATTCTGCCTGAGCAGAAAAGCCTATTTCCAAAAAAGCCTTGCTTCCACACACCTGGGGTCCTTTTTATTGTTATTACACAGTATTTATATAGCGCCATCATATTACGCAGCGCTGTACAAAGTCCATAGTCGTGTCACTAACTGTCCCTCAAAGGAGCTCACAAACTAATGTCCCTACCATATTCATATGTCATAAATGTAGTCTAAGGTCAATTTAGGGGGAAGCCAATTAACCTAACTGCATGATTTTGGGATGTGAGAGGAAACTGGAGTACCCAGAGGAACACTGCGCAGACACAGGGAGAACCTGCAAACTCCATGCAGATAGAGTTCGAACCTGGGACCTAGCACTGCAAAGGCCGGACTGCTAACCCCTGAGCCACCATGCTACTCTGCTATCATTGGAAGGTTTTATTAGTCCCACTTCTGTTGTTGGCATATAAAAAGCCACGAAAGTCCTTCTCTGAAGATATGCAACACAACTTTGCTGTACCAAAGCCAGAGATTTCTATCTCTCTGCTGGTTGAAGATCTATAGCTCTGATTTAGCAGGGGTTGTATGCATGACCTCTGCAGTGACACCACTGCTTCCACGCTGAAAGCAAGTGTTCTTTTTTTGTAGCATCCTGGCAGGGAACAAAACCCTTAACTCAAATAACAGATAAAGCCCTGGCAAACTCCAGGATTTTCCAGTAGACAGACATGTATGACCACATGTATAGACCCAGGTGGCCATCCTATCAATAGATTTTCCCCCCTGCCTACACATGCTGACTATAGATAAAATATACTAACAACAATCAATTGTTCATAAATTATCACCATCACAGCCAACGTCTCCTGTGTCCCAGAGTGGGCGATGACAGGTTAGTGGACCACTATATTTAAGTATTTTAAATATTTCTAGGTTTCATTTCTGAATGTTTTCTCCACAGCTTTTAAAAAATCAATATATGTTGTTTGCTGACCTTTAAAAACAATTGTTTTCGCTAGAGGCAAATTTTATAGAGATTTTAAAAGCATTGCAATTCAATCATTAGCTTAATTAATGTGCTATACAGCTAATGTAACTCTTTAATTTGTAAGCCCACGTTCACCTCTTGAATCATTTTCTGCATCTGCTAAATATAACTATTTTTCTACTGCAAGCATTTTAATTAAGATTAAAGTATCTGATTAAAAGAGAACACAATTGAAATTGTGTTTATATGTTTTCTGATAAAGTTGTATATAATACAGCTAGGACTTTGTACACGTTCCTATAATTTATATCATGATTACAACTTGGATTGAGATTTTTATTTTCATAATTGGGATAAATATCTCCCAATTTTTGTTATATAAAAAAGCGAGAGCTAGAGGTTCCTTACCCCGCCATCTGCTATTAAAATCTGTAGAATTTCAAGACCATAACATACAATGGTATTCTAAAGGAACCATTGTATTTTTATTGGCAGAATTCTCCATAAGTAACTGCTGGCTCTCACTTACCTGTGCACATCGAGCAGTCCTCCTTTGAATTGGCGATCCTTTATTAGGCTTTACTATTTTAGAATTAAAGGATTAGTGCAGTTTAATTGATTTTTTGCCATTAGAAAGGGAAAGCTATTTAAGGAGAACTTTGCAGTTCAGGCTGTGCTTTTCCTTCCCATGGGTTGAATATAAAAAAAATAAAAGAATAAATAAGTTTTAACTTTTGTTATTATGGTTTATTGGAAACACACATTGAGTTCCCTTGTATGACAGGAGACTGATATTTAAGCTACTACAGGTATTTGCATGTTGTCTTTTTTTGGCTGTAAAAGCAAAGTTGTGTAATACTAAATACAGTAACTGCTTATTTAAAGGATTTAGCCTTAACCTGTACAGCTTGGATAGCAATAGGAACCAATTAGATTGTGTTGCATGCACATATGCTGACATGAGAATAGAGCAGAGGAAAAAGGTAATGACTTTCTAGTGTGTTGCGGCTCCTGTGTTGTTCAATCAGCAGGCTGTGGTTTGGAAGGTCACATATATATATATTAATATACATCTATATTAATATATACCTTTTAAAACCTAATTCTAAGTGTGTTTATCTATATAAAAAGCTAATATATATGTGTGTGTGTGTGTATGTATATATGTGTATGTGTGTATATATATATATATATAATATTGCAATACATACATTACTCCTGCACTGTCTTCTGCAGTATTACCTTTGCACCACCAGATGTCCTCAGTCTTCTGTGAGGAATGACTCCCAACATCATTCTACCCTAAAGACTGAGCACATACTGTGAGTACAGGGGATCATGCAACCCACCTTGAGGAATTGTTGCCACTGCTTTTTGCTCTCATGTGCAATGCTGCAAAGAGTGGGTGATTTCTGAATTGTTGAGAAAGATAAGGAAACATTAGGAGCATCTTTGGTTTTTACTCAGCCATCTGGCTACTAAGAGATCAGCTTATATTGCTGCACTGCACTACGAACACCCTGGCCTGACCCATAAATAAATGAAGCAGAAAGAGCTTCATGATTGGAGAGAGATGAACATTTAACAGGTTTCGGATCTTACTTATTTAATTTTTTTCATTTAGTCCTGTACATTTATAGATTTTGTACCATTGGCTTTTTAGATGAAACCTCAAGTTTACCTGATCCTCCCTCACTGCTTTTTGTCCTACCGGTATTACTAGAGTTGCAGTGACCTTGCATGTGTGGAGTCATCAACATTTTTTGTAACGTTAACAAGGTGTTTTATACTAGTTTTATTGAGATATGGCGAGCTTAGAGGATTCATTAGGCACAAATTAACAATCCATTTAACAACACAGAAGTGGAGCAGATGGATGAACATGGGCTTAGCAGGCTTTCCACTGTTTATTTAAGAGTTAGTGGCACCAGTCCACTCGTAAACTGAACACCAGTGATACGGCTGTTGTTGGGATGCCATGGAGGAAGAAAACACTCTGCTCATAGGTTTGTTTTCTATGGAATCTTGTGGCATGGAGCTGTGCCATACCAGAAGACTGGCAGTTATATTTAATTCTCTACGACTATATTTGCACATGCAGATCTTCTCTCCTCTCGTTAGACAAGCCAGGTGTATATGAAACACTGCACAAATCCTAACTGCCTGTAGAATGCATAATGTTCTGCCTAAATCTTTGTTTGCTTTGTCTTCTGTTTCAGTTGCTAGACTCCAGACAAACAGTGAAATACCCATCTGAAATACATTTGTGCTGGTATAGGATCTAGTCCAGACTTTCTTTTAACAAGGGGTAACCCTTGAAATAACGTTCAGGTTCTGTAACGTTCTATATTTACTATATACACAGATCACAGTACATTAGTGTGCTCAGTGGGAAGAATGCCTCCTACATTGCTGGTCAGTGGGAAGAATTTCACACTTACAGATGGCCAAAAAGATCATTGGTGTTAGTTAAACCTGAGAGGCACAAAACTAAACTGAAAAGTACCTAAAACAAAAAAAATCCACTTACCTTCAATCCCGCAGGGCAGTCTGATCCTTTCGGAGGTCTCTTCCATTGGGTCCCGTGACGTCCCGGCATCTGTCCCTGACCCGGCATGCCGGGTGGCGCCATCTTCTCCTT
>NC_092869.1:36731436-36792885 GCF_032062135.1 Pyxicephalus adspersus
AGGCTGTAGACAGAATACATTGGTGTTCCCTCTCCATTCCTAATCTGCTGAATGGACAGGTAAAAAGTAGACAGAGACTGATGGGGTTTTCTATTTTCTCTCTGTTCTATCCTACTATCAGCAAGATGTTTCTATGCACATTTGCAAGCAGCACTGCAAGCTGGCTCTTAGTCCAACCCCTTTTCCTCTCTGCTCCTGTATCGTGTGTGAATCGCCAACCTTACAAGTACCTGGCAAAACATTTTTACTAATGTGCCACCTGGAGTGCATGTATTTTATTAGTTGTCCCAATAAAGTTACTTTTTTCTGAGGTTGTGTATATAATGTGTCTTGATGTTTAAAAAAAAAAAAGCAAAGGAATAGGCAGATTTTAATGATTTCATAATTCAATGTAGTTTTTTTTTTTAGGGATAATGGTTCCATATGTCAAATAATGCAGAAAGCTTATTTAGTGAATATGAATGTTTAAGCTCTTGCAGGAAAGTTTGCCATTTCTGTCACCTGTGTCACTCATGTTATTGCCAATCATCCCCAAATCTGCTGGGAAACCAACACTTCCAGTAGTGTCAGTCTCCTGGTTCACTTTACAGCTCTCAGCTGACTACAAGAGTTTAGGTGGAGGTCAGCCAAGATGGAGAAGACGTGTGGCACCACCATTAGGGCACATTTTCTTATGAATGTAGGTATTTGTGGTGCAGGTACCAGGTGAGATCAGTACAGTATTACTAAGGTGATGGGGCTACTTGCTTTTGTTAGTAGCTGTTAGACTGGGGATTTGGAGCTCTCCATAGTGCTGAAACCTTTCCTTCCTGTTATTTTTACATCACTGTCTCTGGTTATATTTTCTATATATGGAATATAAAAGTATTTCTTAGACCGGAACTCCAGGCAGATAAAATACACCTAATATGCTTTTATGTATTATAAACATGCTAACATTATAGGTATTTGCAAATGCAACAATTCATGTACCTGAATCTTTCTTTGTATTAGCTCATGTTCATTTCCAATTACTGTACAAGTTTGACTATGGGAAAGAGGGGCAAGAATAGAGGCCAATCAGGTGTGATACAGTGTACATGGACTGATGGGAAAACTCATTTATCTGCTCACTTTGCTCTTTCCTCCATTCAGCATACCAATCTGCAGCAGCTAATTCACTATATTTACAGGCTGGTGGTATGAAGGTGATGACTCTAATACTCAAAGTGTATGTAAAGGCAAAATTATTACTGTTGCATTTTGTTCTTGAACTACAAAGTAAAAGAAAACGCAATGTAGAAATTGGGTAAAAATGAAAAGCTATATACTTTTTTGTTTTATTTTAATTATATTTTTGGACTTTTTTATTAAACAAATTGCAATGTAAATATTTAAAAATCTATCAATATTTATATATCATTTTCACAATGTTTTTTTTAATTATTTTTTGTATATTTTGTATTATGGACATGACTGATTTTGTAAAGCGTCATCTATTTTATGGCGCTGTACAAAGCAGGAAACAAACGTGCAGTAAATGATAAATATATCGGAGAGAGTAATACAGACTATGTATATAAAACATGCAGCAATGCATCGTATATAGACAGTAAATGATATAAATATCACAGTGAGTAATAAAGACAGTATATATAAAACATGCAGCAATGAATAGTACATAGGTAGTAAATAATATAAATATCATAGTGAGTAATACAATGTATATAAACCATACAGCAATGCATAGTAAATAGGCAGTAAATGATATATATCACAGTGAGTAATACAGACAATGTATATAAAACATGCAACAATGCATAGTACATAGATAGTAAATGATACAAAAAATCAAAGTGAGTAATACAATGTATATAAAACATACAGCAATGCATAGTACATAGGCAGTAAATGATATAAATATCATAGTGAGTAATACAGACAATATATATATAAAACATACAGCAATCAATGTATATTTCTTGTATGGTTTAGATGTGTCCATCTGCACATTTAGCACTGGATTTGATGTATTAAACTTCCCTGCAGCCCTAATAGTGGGTGGACCTGGCCATACATAGCAGGAGATGCTGCAATCTGATTGTCATTATTGGTGGTGCAGAGGTTGAAGTGTCCATGGTCAGATCCCAGTAGTGGTGACACACAGACAGTGCTAGATAGGGTTCTGCCACTAGGGGGGGTCTCTGGCACAGTGGCAGCTGCTGGTGTGGCGGTGACGTCACGTGCCGAGGACAGCCCCGCCGGGATTGGCTGTTGAGCAGCAGCAGGCAGCACTCCTGAGCGATCTGCGGGAGTCCCCGGCTCATCAATGAGCAATGCACACTATGCAGGGAAGACAGGAACAGTGTCGGCTCATCCCAGCCAGAAGTAGAAGCATCTCTGCTGAGATCTATTAAAGTGCCCCCTATTTCCTTTCCTCAGGTGTGCCAGCTCCTGCCTGCCTGCCTCCATGCCCCTGTGGCAGAGCTGTGCCCCTCCAGCACATGGCATGCGTCCTCTATGCAAGGAGTGGAGCGCTGCTGTAGAGGTGGCGTCGGTGCGCGCTGCCAGAAGTTGATGATGGAGAGATGGCATTTGCTGCTCCTGGGCGCTCTTACTACTGATGGACGAGGGGCCCCGGCCGGTGTGATGATGGGACACTAAGGGGAGTGGTGCGCACACTCAGCTCACTTACAAAGGTGCGCTCTTAGCGATCTTCTATTCTTTCTTCATTGCACAGAACGCCTGCTCGCAGCGATGAACGGATAAAACGCTCACTAGAGCTGGATTTGGCTCACCCCAACTATGGCTTGCGAGAATTCCCCAGAATCGGGGGCCCCAGAAAGGAAGAACCCCAGCTTGTTGGAACTGGGGGCTCTGTGCTTGGACTCTGAGATCATATTTGGATTCACCAGCCACCTGCTGAGGAGGAGAGGAAAGGTGAGTGCCGGGAACGTGTAACTTGTACTGGAAAGTCAGCACCATGGACAGCGCTCCTCATCCGAGCGCTCATGTGCTGCCCAGCCTGAACGCATGACTTGGCACCGGTGGCTCAGGATTCTCATGCGCCTCTCTGGTGGCATCTCCTGCTGTATTTTACGCACAGCCTAGGTGGCTAGAATTGTGCCATTGCATGCATTGGAAGCATTTTATTTTTTAAATAAATGTCAAGTTATAGATTTGGTTTATGACATTGCAGTAGATTTTGCTTTTCAAGTAATTCTGCAACATTGTTGCAACAAAAGGTATTTTTTTTGTGCCCATGTGACAAAGGATGAATCTATCAGGTGAATGATTAAATTGTATTAGGTGACAGGTTGCCTGGTATTCTCTAAAGATCTCATGCAAATTAACCTGATGGACACCTGTGGGCTGTGGAACTAGAAGTCTCAGCATTGCCAGCATGCTTTGTGGCACTTGTAGATCCTAGCAGCTCATTGATCTGTAAAAAGGTGTGGCTGTGGGACTGCAAAGGGCATCTGAGGGAAGAAGGGGGGTGTTGGTTCTATGTGAATGGCATCATACTAATAAAACGCCCTTTGGGTCCTGCCAGGATGGTGGAAGGGCACTCGCTTTAAACCTTGTGACAGGGGAAGAGTAACCTCACTCCAGCATTAGTGATGATGATATGAAATATTTAAAGTTGTTGCAGGCTTGTGGCAAATAGAGCGCACAGCTCTGCCTCAGTCCCAGGAGCCTGCACAGAGTTAATGATGTGGAGTTTAAAAGTCTGACAGTGGATGCCTACAGGGAGGTGTCCAGGGGCCTCAGGGCCCTTCCCTCTGCATTGGCAGAACTTTTCCTTTTTTTGCCATTATTTGTTGGGCTGTAAAAAAACCAAAAGCATGCTCTTTATTTCTGCTAGACCATGTTTGTGTAGAGGTGGAATTATTTGAATTATCCTCACCTTGATTTGTGCAGAAAACAATTGTGTCTGAGTTGTACATTGTTCAGGCATCAGGTAGCCTTTGTCCAGGGTTACCCTAAAGGGCTCTCTATAGGTTGGTAGCAACCATCATTGTGTGTTCCTATCTTGTCCACCATCCCTCCTTGTGTGCTTTTCCTTTCCTTCAGTCCCCCCATCCGCAAAAGTCCTGTTAAGTTTTACCATTCTGGGTTTAAAATATGGACCACAGGGCTCCAAGCAAAAACTACACATTGATATCTTGCACAGATGAGCCCTAGGAAGCCTCAGAGGGCAGCGAGCAAATAGAGTGAGCTGACAGGTATGTAGGCTGTATCTATCCTCCTACCTACCAGTCATTTTGGGAAATAAAGAGTTGGCAGTTTTCCATTCTTTTCCTCAAATCTGTTAATAGGGAATGGCTTCTGTGTAATATATATATAAAGAATTGTTCATATAAAATGAACAATGCCTTGTTTTCATGAACTATTATGAATAGTCCAGTACTTGGGAATGTAATAGAATTTTATACATGAATGGACTACTGATATTAAGGTTAATCCAGTTGTGGTAATGATGGTGAAAAAGTGTGGCAGTAAACTAAAATCCGGTTGTTTTTGGTTATTGCATCCTGCAAACAATCATTTGCTCTCTGCTCCACCATATTGAATAAACCAGTATCGAGATACGATGCCATGTACGTTTCCACCCACCAGTACACACTCACAGCTCACAGTCTGGCTGCAGCCTGAACTCCTATGACTTCAATCTGCCTTTAATATCATGCAGGCATTTAACTGTCCACTGGGGGCGATATATGACCACACTGCGCTGGCGCCTCATCCATGCACTCAACTCAGGATAAGCCAAGCAGAAGAAGAGATGTATTAGATGTAGAACAGATTAAATTTTAATAGCTCTGGCTAACCCCTTCGACGCTGCGCCGGCCTTTAGGGCATTGCCAGAGCCATGCTGGAGTGTCTCATTATCTCTTTTTAAAATCTTTAAACCAGAGACACATACACAAGTCCCACAGAGAGTGACAGCAGGACTACAGAATCTGCCCCAAGGTTGACCATTAAGGAGCATGCATGCACAGTGTTAGGCCAGACTGCACATATGACTGGAGCACATGGTTTTCTCATTCTGTTTATACAAGGACGCTTTTTTTTCCCCATCACTGTATGGATAATCACCCCTCGCACCCCCCAGAAATGACAGAACCACATTCCTGGGAGCTCCCAGAGGAAGCCAAGCTGCTGAATAATGCATGCTAATCAAAACTTGCGCACAAAGGGACAGACAATGCCACTTTTAAAATAGCACAGGTGTATTATTTATAGTGAGAGTACCAAGGGGGGAAACCAAATGTAATGGCTTCAACAGACCATGTAATGTGTGGAGCCATCGCCGTCCCACTGAGCTGGATTAAATCTGTATGACAAATCTGCCCAGGCTGTACGGGCTTCAGACCTTGCAGCAACATGCGCCATCCAGGGCCCATGCTGGGTTGGTTAATTGTGGCATGACCAGAGCATATTACAACACGGTTACGGCCTAAAAGGCACTTAAATATAACGATGGAATAGACTTAAAATTGCCCATAGAGATTTGATTTCTGTCTCAAGTTTTGGAAACCACATATTGCTCATCCCATTATTAAGAACAAACCAATTTTGCTGCCGACATATCCAATATCATTTTTTAAATTGTGCATTGATGTTTTTATTGCTGAAGTGGTTCAATAAAACAGATTATTTGTTCACAAAGTGTTTATTCAGAAATAGAAGAAAGTTAATGCAAGAAAAAAGTATTCTAGACATTTGGAAGGAACATTTAGGAGTGAGATATTGTTCCTGATACACATTTCCTACAATTGTTAAGGCCAAGTCAGACATTAGAGGTGTAGGTATTCTGTAACTGTTCATTATGTTTTGTCCACCAATATGCATAGAGACTGATTTTGTACAATGATTCTAAATTATATACCCTGGCTTCTTTAGGATTATTGCACTATTTATTACTTGTTACAGTCTTCATGTGCTGTATACATTCCCCACATTTAGGTCAAGCAGTATCTATAGGATCTACATGAAAGTTTTGGTTGTTCAGTTGTACTTGATGTGGAAATCATGTGATACCCCAAGATAAACCGATATGGATGCTGCATGGATTGGGACAAAGCTTCTCCCACCTCCTAGATTGTAAGCTCCTCGGGGCAGGGTCCTTTCCTCCTGTGTCACTGTTTGTATTAGTCTGTCATTTGTAACCCCTATTTAATATACAGCGTTGTGTAATATGTTGGCGCTATATAAATTCTATTTAATAATGATATTATTACCAGTAAAAGCTGTTGTTCTGTTGCCAGTACAAGTTTTGCAAGCAGATAGCATGCTGGAATTGTTTGGCTGGCTTTAGTGCCATGCCATACTGGGTGCATTATATTGTTTAGATTTTGTTACTAAACCAGGCATTAGAAATGTATTTTTACACTGTGAAGTTTGGTGTTCAAGCTAGTACCATTGAGATTTGCAAGCTTTAAACTACAACTGCCATTGGTAATACCACACCAGAATATAACACTATAGATACCTGAAAGGCATGCATAGCTTTTGCTTCCTTTAAAATATTATTTTCAGAATACTGTTGGAATTATTAAATAAATATCCTGTACTGGACTACCTGTTCTGCTCGAGCCCACAGCCCTAAAGCATGCAAACCTGTCAGCCATCAAAATCATTTCTAACCTGTCTCTGGACTAGTTTAGGCCAATAATGTTCTCCATAATCAGCCTGCTGACAAGTTTGTAGAAAAAGACTTTATATCCATCCTTTAATGCACTTTACATTTTCTCACACTCTTAGATATTTAGTTACATGTACAGTATACTTTAAAATTTAATCTGCATCAGATGAATGTGTGATTGCAATGGAAAATTCACCAGGAAAAGGCACTTTTCCCTGGGGTTAAACTGCAGGCTGTCATCCTCTGTTAGCTTGAGACAAAATCACAGAGCATAACAGCATCCAGGGGGTACCAGAGGGAATAAAGGCGCCCTTCCTAAACATGGGCAGTAGATGGCGCCGATGGTCCAGATACTGGAACTTGTTCACTTGGTAAAGAAGGCTTTTCATATCCATACACTGCAATTTGAAATGAAAACACTTTAGGATAGAAATGTCTTTACAAGAAGAGAAAAAGCCATCATTTGTATTATATGGAACTAGCATATTGAAAGTCACTAAAAATACTGAATGGAAGGTTACATTGTATACAGTAGGTGGGCAAATATTAGAAAGGCTTTAAATACCAATGAAGTATTGATCAATGTCATCTTTAATTCATAAAGTGCAATTACGAAGAGCTTACAATTAACCGCTCCCCACCCCTCCAGGTCCAGTTTAGCCAAAATCTACTGATCTACAACCATCTATTTATCTACTGTCTAGGGAAGGACATTGGCCTACAGCTGCCCACAGACTTGAGAGGGCAGTTGTTTATTCGGGCAGGACCTGACCTCCCTCTGGGCACACAGCCTGCAAAATGCTGCCAAGCAATACATAGAGCTGTATTGCTGCCTTTTAAAGTCAATTGCGAGAGGATGAGCAGGGATTTCTAGGTTGGAAAAGGCATCTTCAATAGTTTCTTACTACACACTGCCTTCATTGGCAAAAGAGTGTTTGGATATGCTGGGCCTGATTTAATAAAGCTCCAAGGCTGGAGAGGATACACTTTTGTCAGTGAAGCTGGGTGATCCAGCAAACCTAGAATGGATTTCTTAAAAGTATTTTGTATTTGTTAGCAAATGTTTTCAATCCTGGACTAGATCCATTCCAGTATTGCTGGATCTCCCAGCTCCACTGATGAAAGTGTATCCTCTCCAGCCTTGGGGAGCTTTAATAAATCAGACCTGCAGTGTTATATTTACTATTCTTTCGGGGTGCAACTGGTGGGGGCAGCACCAAGCTTTTCTATTTTCATCTTGTGAGCTTTGTCTTATGTGTGGCAATTTCATTGGTGTGTAAATTGTGCCTTAAATTGAGTCTTTAGGCAGAGGAGAATGCAAGGAGTTTTAGGAGTAGTTACAGTTATCATGTATTCAACAGTTTTGTTCTTTTTTGTGATTTGTATAGTTAAATAGCTCTTGGAATCAAACTCTTTTTAACATTTGCAAAAAAAAACGTTGGGGCTGAGCCCAGATAAAAGTCCATCAACTGTTACATTTGTCAAGGTTGGCATGATGTCTTTGTGGATATGTAGGGATCACCAATTGGATAAAGTAACCAGCAGGAGTCCCAATTTTACACTGCTGATTACTAAGCAAGAAGTTAAGATTTGACAAAAAAAATGCAACTTTAGTATGGCCTTCAAAGCTATGATTTAAATATTATAGATTTAAATGAATACCATTGGTCTTGATGTATAAAACCTCTGGAGAAGATTGACTATCATGGGTGAACCTGGGTGATCCAGTAAACCTGGAAAAGATCTGGTCCGGATTTAAAACATTTGTCAATAATACCAAATTATTTTAAGAAATCTTTCCCCGGTTTGCTGGATCACCCAGGTTCATTCAAAATTCTTGGAGAAGTTTAATAAATCAGGCACATTATGTAGTTCTAGGAAGGCTATCACTCATGTACGTTGGGCCAGTCTTTTCAAGCAAGAATACAGGTAAATGACATAGCTGCATTCTGCTACTGTTAGATTTGGAAATCCCGGTCACCATGCAGCAGACAAACCTTAAAAACATTATCTATCAAGCAGTTTGTAATTTCAAATTCATAGCAATAAGTTACATTTGATTTCACAAACAAATATATATATCTCAAGGTAGAGCAGTTCATCACTGTGAAATCCACAGGGGCTGGTCTGGCTTGTTGCATTCTAGCAAATATGTCAAAAGAGTAAATCAATCACCACACTCTGTTCTGCAGCAACTTTTCTTATTTATAGAATAATAGCAGGGGTCACCTTTGATATGTTATACACTGAAAAGTGATTTTCAGCATGAAACATGTCAGAGGTGACCTCATCAGTTATTCAGTGAAAGGGAAAGTTGCTGCAGACCGGGAGTGCAGTGATTCATTTTCCTTTGTTTGATTTTTATATTTTTAGTTTCCCAGCATGCAGTGAGAAATCTGTCTATCTGTCTGTCTATCTGTCATTCATCACAATAAATTAACAGTCAAAGATTTGTATGTTAAATTGTAGCCATGTACACACCACAGATGGAGGGAACATCAGATCTGTACAGTCACCCCCATGTTCTAGGTAATATCAACTACAGCCTGCGAAATCCTTATGTCAATTCTATAAAAACTTACAAATTGTAAAAAGATTTAACAGGACTCTTAACTAGGGGACTGGTATAAAAGTTCAGGATGGGTGACAGGAAAGAGGAAGTCTCTCCAGAGTAATAAGGAAGTCTTCTCTCAGCGGAACGGGTGTCCCCTGTCCAGAGTGGTGGCTACTGTAATAATTTGCACTTCCCATTGCTCTTCTAATGACAATGATCACCAAGCCAAACAGAGTAAATATTCCTGGAGGGGACAATCTAAGTCTCCTCTGAGGATGTGATGTGGATTTGCTTGAAGAAGATGGGATTCAGCTGTGACTTTCAAAGTTATAAGTGGCCATTGCCAGCACACAAAATGGGCTGCTTTTCCACAGGCTGTTGGTGAACACTCCAAGTCCTGGCTTAATAAAGCATTGTCAATAAAGAGGGTGACACATTTCCTCCACTAACCTATAGCAAACAGATTTGGAGCAATCCAATAAACATTAGAGTAGGGAGTACCATTGCAATGATGTTTGATTGCTTCATTAATAAATATGCTGAGTTGTATTGGAAGATAATCCATGTAGATATTGATGGATCTCCTGGAGTTTGTAAGTGAGGTCTCTGTGGGCAGAACTGCAACAGTCATAGCAAAGGTCTTTCTGCTCGATATTTAATTCATTTGAAACAAATAGATTGAATGTCATAACGGGGAAGGGCAAAGCCAAGAATTCTAGAGGCAAGAATGGGCTTCTGGAGTCCCTGGGAGATATAAGACACCAGGGATTGATCCTATTAACTTAAAGTATTATCAATTGCGGGAGGGCCGTCCCTTTAAATCATAGGAAAGTGACTTCTGCTGCAGCAAAGTTTACAATCTTAGATCCTTTATAACGAAAAAAAAACAAAGCCAAGTAAGAATTTCGAGCCCTGGTACATATATTGGTATACTTATTTATTTGGGGTTTGCAAAATCTTAGATGGCTTTATTGATTACATGACGAGTGTTGTTAAATTGTAACCGGTTTGTATCATTATTGCCATCTCATCCCTTTAAGTGATGATTTATCTGTGTTATGCAGGTTTAAACTTTAGTACACACTTCATGCTTTAAAGTTTAGTACACACCTAATGGTTTACCAGCATTAAAAAGCCATATAAACTGAGCATTGCATGAATGTTGGTGATTAAAGTCATGAAATTTAACTACGAAGATCTGTTGGATTATTCAGCAAACAGCACAAAGTGCAGCTACAATTCCACCCAAAATCCTCCCTCCCATCTTGTCCTGGTGGCCTCTTATGTGTCAGGTCATGACAAGGTGATAATGTGTCAGTATGTGGAAAGAAATATATGTAGAGACAGGGCTGTGGATTCAGAGTTGGTACATTATTGCTGTCTTCAGGTACGCAATGATTGCTTCTGACTCCAACTCCACAGCTTTGTGTGATTGCTGGTAGATGCTCTAAATCTTTACCATACTTTTCAAAAACTATAGCAAAATGGCTGGAATTACACTTGACACCAGAATAGTATATGGATGGTTCTAATAGACTGCAGAGGGTAGTAAACTTTGCACTAAGAGCTCTTCCTATTGAGTTATTTTGTTTGTTGCATGCTAGTTTGTAATGGGCTTTAAAGTGTTTTAAATCAATAAAGTTGAACTAAAGGCAGATTTAAAAGTCAGACAGCCCTGTAATTAATAATATATTAATACATGTATTTTTTTTTGTAAATGAAAGCAGTCTAAGTACGTAAATTTGACCTGGTATTACTCTCCTGTCCCTGTATAGTAGGGTAGATTGTGAGAAAAAGCGGCAGTACAGAAGTAAGAAGTTTTGTTAGAGTTCTGTTTTAAAGGAAAACTAGTGACAGTGAAAAGAACTATGTAGGAAAAACCTGGACTTGTCGTGCTTATTATTTGCTTTCTCTGCCTGTTTGTGAGATTTTTCTTCATTTCCTGTCTCAGACACAACAGGATATGATTGAGAATTCCTACAAAGGGAGGGGAATTACCCATATAATAAAACAAATGGTCTTTACTGGTCAGAGTTTCATGGATTTTTTTGCTCTCCCAACAAAGAAGTGAACTTGAAATGGTACATATCCCTTTAATGGAATGGATTGTTATGTACTTAGTATTTTTCCATAGAAATATGCCTTGAAAGACAATTATATCATACCCAGGGATAATGCAAATATATTGCCGTTTTTTTATTACGACTAATTAGGAATTAGTGATTTGGGAAGGGAAGAAGGGGCCAAAGAGTGTAAATCAACCATCCGAGTTAGTAGAAAGTCTGCTATAAGAGGGCCATCCAAGTTGCAAATGAACTGGGATGGTTGCTAGAAGCCAGTGGATAATATAGCGCCGTGGCTCAGAGGTTAGTGCTCTGACCTTTGCAGTGCTGAGTCCTAGGTTCAAATCTCAGTCAGGACACTATCTGCATGGGAGTTTGGAGTTTGTAGCTTCTCCCTGTGTTTGGGTGAGTTTCTCCCGGGTACTCTAGTTTCCTCTCACATCCCAAAAACATGGAGCTAGGTTAATTGGCTTCCCCTCAAATTGACCTTAGACTGTATTAATGACATATGACTATGGTAGGGACATGTGATTGTGAGCTCTTTTGAGGGAGAGTTAGTGACATGACTATGTGACTTTGTACATCGCTGTTAATATGTTGGCGCTATATAAATACTGTGTAATAATAATAAAATTTGTCCTTGAAATGTCAGTAGTGGACTGACCCTTGAAGACTTTTTGAGCTGTATTACATCTACTTCCAGCTACTCTCAGCAGAACAGCACACTATAAGGATACAATTTAGAAGAGTCAAGCACCGTAACTGTCTGTTTACTGAATAGGTTTAGCTGTTGTCCAGTAAATCTTTGAGCTTTTCAAACATACTCACATCCCGTCTTCCTGGGGATTAGCTGAGTAATCAGTCGCTCCCAGTGTTTGACAGCTAGCCTTGCTTGCTCTAACTGGTCTGTTTCTTCAGAATAACACATTACTTTGTCGGGATGAAGAGCTGGAGACAGGCTGAAGAAAGACAACAAGCTAATGCAAGGGCCATGCTCTGTGTGATATGAAATATCTATTGCAGAAGTAGCTGCATAGGCTCCAAAAGGTCCATATTGCTCAGCTGGGCTCAGCTGTTGTCTAGCTTAGTTGCTTTATGTTACCAATCCCAGATGCCCCCCTGTGAAATGTACCCCACCAGCAATCAGAGTAGCTGCTGAAATATCTTCTGCTTCTTAAAAGCAAAATAGTGAAATTTAAGAGGACTTCTGTATATGGTGGGGGTAGATTGGAGTGTTTAGGCTCAAGTTACTAAAAATTGGGAACTGATGTTACATCAGGACTTGTATTTACTATAAGGCCTAAAAAGGTTGTCATACCAGACTATATTTGCAAAAGATTGCTAGTCTGGAACAAACCAAAGTGATTTTTTCATTATACATTTATCCTAGTTACCTATCTGTCCTATTTACCTTTAAGCTTCTGAACTTTTGTTTTGAAGCAATGTAAGCAAATCATGTAAACAATAAACTTCTATTTGATCCCTGCTGATGTTATACAAAATTAACCGTTGATTCTGCAAAATCTTGTAATTTGTACACTTTTCATGCGCTGCAGTCGTATTGTTAATATTGGGGACAATTTACTAAAGGAGCACGGTGGCTCGATGGTTAGCACTCTGGCCTTTGCAGCTCTAGGTTCCAAGTTCAAATCTCAGCCAGGACCCTATCTGCATAGAGTTTGCAGGTTCTCCTTTGTTTGTGTGGGTTTTCCTCACACAATCCAAAAAGCATGTGGATAGGTTTATTGGCTTCCCCTCAAATTGGTTTTAGACCGTATTAAAGACATATGACTATGGTATGGACATTAGATTAAGAGCTTCTTTGAGGGACAGTTAGTGACATGAGTATGGACTTTGTAGAGCGCTGCATAATATGCGCTATATAGATACAGGTTAATAATTTAGGCTGTTTGCTTATGAACATAAGTTGTCAGTTTGCAAGGAATAATTCACTAGGTTTAGTGAATGTGGTGATAGTTCCGTCTGCAAGGAATACCCAATCACATCCAAGAAAATCTAAAAATAAATAGAATTTTTTTTTCCTTGTTCATGATTAGATGGCTGAAGTCAGCAGACCTTCATCTCCTACTAAGTGAAAATATTCCTTTCAAGTGGATAATTCTCTTTGCTCTGTGAACAGCAGATATTCCTTTTCTAAATCAACCCCATTGTTCCTAGATGTCTTTGTTTTCTGGAGATAGGGAGTGGGATAGTGGGAAAGGGAGAGTTGTACAGTAGTAAGGTTTTTTTTTTTGAATCTTTAAATATGAACAGCATTTTTATATTCATTTCTGCAAGAGCTGCTAGTATGTATGTATGCATGTAGAAAATACCATTTATATCTATGTTCTGTTTGCACTGAATCTGACAACTGTGCCATGCAGTGGAGGAGTGGTCCCATAGGTCTTCCAGATAGAAGTTTTGTATATAGTATTTAATGCGATAAATATGATTTTTGCATTAAATATAAGTTGTATCAAAAGTTGTTCTTTTATTGTTAATATTAATAAAAAGGGTTTGTATAGCTCCAACATATTACGCAGCTCTGTACGTTAAAAAGGGGTTGTAAATGATGGAGAGATACAGACCGTGACACAGGAGGAGGAGAGGACCCTGCTGAGAAGAGCTTACAATTTAGGCCTTGGGGGAAGTCTTGCACAATAGGAGGGGAGATATGGAGTGATGAGAAGTAGTTGGGGTTTAAGAGACGGGAGAAGACGGGTAGGCAAGTTTGAAGACATGGGTTTGAGTGCTCTGTTAAATGAGCAGAAAGTAGGAGCAAGCCGAGGAAGACGAGGAAGACCATTGCAGAGAGTCAGTGTAGCTCTAGTAAAGTCTTGGAGTCGTGCATGTGATGAGGTTATGTGTGAGGAAGTTATTAGTAGGTCTTTGGAGGAGCAAAGAGAGCGGCTGGGGGAGTATTTTCCTACCAAGTCAGAAAGGTAGGTTGGACAAGAACTGTGGAGGGATTTGAAGGCAAAACACAGGAGTTCTTTAATAAAATAGCACAAAAAGTAATGAGTAAAATACAATGCAACCATGAATTCTAGACTGATGCCCCTTTCTGTGGGTGTGCCTTATATGGAGCAACTTTTGATTGCCCATAGATCAGCCCTATATGTTGTGTTTTTATACATCAGAATTGTTGTTTTGGCCCTTGGTTCTGGAATAGGCAGAGGACTTTCTTCCTATCATGTTCAAGAATGTTTATGGCCACTCTTAGCCTGCCTATAGAGTTCTTAGAGCGTGCAGGCATGATCTGACTTCTTTCTTTAAACCACTGCTAGGTCCCATATAATCCAAAGAGAAAAAGTTAAAGTTAAAGCAGCATCCCGTGCCCTTTTGCATCCCTTTTATGCTGATGCACCGAAGGCAGCCACCTCTTCTGCCTCCCATTTTGCCCTGCCTTAAACTTTGCCAGATTGGCTCAGTGTATTTACACCGGCATGGAGTGGTAATGTAATTATTATTTGGAAAGAGTAATAGTTACAGGTTCTAACTTGTACAATTGATTCCCTTCCTAAGAGCCATTGACCAGCGGACGTCTTCCACCATAGACAAGATAATGTCACCTGATCTGTCCAAAATGGGTTTTCTTATTCTTCAGTCCCACTGCTCTTGAAACAAAATGACTTTAGAAAAGCTCCACACGTATCATATATACAAAGTCAATACAGGCTGGCCCCTGCTGTCTTGATGCACTGTTTACATTTAACTTGTTCTAAAGTAAACTTCAAGTCGGGGCATGGTGTCTCCAGCACAGGGGCTTCCCCTCCTGCTCTTGTCCTGGACCTGCAATACTGTGGGAACATGAAATATCATGGCTATAATCTGCATCCCCCTCCCTCTCTCTATTCTCTCCCCCCTCTCTTTCCATGCTGCTGATGGAGTTTCACAGCCTTTTCCCTGATTAGTCTGTCCTGAGCAGCACAGAGAAGGCTCCTCCTCTCCTGACCCGACAGCTCATACCTACAATTTGTAAAGTTTTTTTTTTCCTCCTGAAAAGAGAGATCATGGATGGGGAAATCACTTAGAGCGTGCTGGATTCATTGTAAACATCGGAGAGAGATAGTTTGGAAAGGTCCTGAGAGATCTAGTTATGTGGATGGGGCTTTGTACTCCCATCCATGGACTGACCTATTCAGCTAGCTAAGGATTGAGCAGCAATGATTCCTGTGCTGGACAGGACAGCGTATACAAATCAAATGCGACCGGTAAGATGCAAAACTTGCTTTTGTCAAAAGTTTTTTTTTTTTTTTGGCAAACTAAGAAACATTGTTACCATTATTCATTTCTTTTGTGCAACTGTAATGTAGGGTCACCTATTACATTTTATTGCTAGTGCTATCAGACTTTATTGCATATATTGTGCCAGAACAATGTCTTTTGTATGTCTAAGTTGAAGTTCAACCATGTGCCTTTTGTTTTGGTTTCCTGCTCCTCTAAGCAAGACCTAAAAGCTGCCATATTCCCCTCAATATGTTGCACTTGAATTGATCTTAAATGGCTTTAGCAATGTCATGAAGTATTGCTTTAAAAGAGAAAAAATAGAAATAGATCTCGCAGGTAATATAGGGTTCTCAATTATTTAGTTGTGTCTGAAAACTTGAAAGTTTTTTTTTTTTTAACTAGTAATTGAGAGAAGTTGGCAACTGGTGAATTCAGGATCATCCTGCAAGCTTGGAAGTCATGCGCGGACTTGTAATTCCACAGATGTAGAAAGATTTCATCCACCTGTACTTAATTGTGATACATTTTTGCTATAGTCTGATTGGTCTGTGTTTCTCTCTTTCAGGTTGCAGACAGGTTCCCAGGCAGGGAGGTTCCAGCACCCAGGAAAAGGTTGCAGTCTGCGGATGAAGCTCTGCAGGGAAGTCGTCCCCCTCCCGAGGGAGCTGGGGCAGCCTCTCTATCAGAGCTGGGACACACCGAGGGGCCTGGGGTTGGAGAATGGTGCCCTTATTGTCAAGCCAAACTGGCAGAACTGAAGAAGCAAGCCCTCAAGCTGGCTGCACCTGGCTCTATCATGGTAAGAACCCCTATCTTTCTACCTATCTGAAATCTGTCTCTGCACAAGGCACTCACATGAGATTTTATGTCCATGATTGTAGCCTGATCCACTGTCAAGTGTTATTTCCATGATTTGATACGTTCCACGTGATATTGTACTTTTAGAACCAGATTGCACTGTTATATTATCCGAACAAAATCTAATCAAGTGTCAGGATTCTGGGTCTTTTAGTTGGCACAATATGCTGGAACATATAAACAGCTGAGATGGTGGAATTTTATCTGTACAATTACTATCTGCCTCCCCTGAAAATGTATTATATCCTATATTATTCTCGTGAAAAATGAAAAGGTAAAAGTGCTACAGCTTTTCATGCCAAGACTAGTAGGTGGGCAAGTGAAATAGAGCAACATTGCTACTCCCTTGGCTATTGTCTGGCAGCAGAACCCCTCCTTGTTGCTCACAACATTATATCGCAGATACCATTTAACTTGTTTTTGGATGATATGGTCAAATTCTTTGCCTGCTTTGTATAATGGATGAATAGCCCTTTCAAGGGAAAAAAGGTCACTGGGATTTTTTGAGGATCTTTTAAGATTTTTATTTGTATTTTTAAATTAATAAAATTTTGATGCATTTTAAGGCAGTCACCATCCACAACCAATGTTTTATGTTTGTGTTCATACAAGTAGGCTATACCTCCCACAGGCTTTTAGACAACTAAGAGGCAAGCATTCTTTGCAGTAGTATTTGGTCACACCCAGCCTTTGTGGACTACAGTAAAAACAAAAAAACGTCATTTTCTCACAGCTGGACTCCTCAATTATTTGTTGAGCATGCATTTAGGAGAATCCACTGGAGAGTGTGACACCATCAATTGGCTTTGGAACGGCTGTGGCATTTGTGCTGATCAGGGAATTCTATTGGTGATACGTCACTGCTGGAGTCCTGTAGAGACGTATATTAGGAATAGATGTCACTGATGGCTGAGGCTTAGATTGTGATTGTGAAGACATCTATTGTGGCAGTGTTTATTTGTATGCTTCAAAGTGCTTCATCCAGTATGCCTCTACTAAATATTTTGAAGATACAGTTCACAGTTGAACTCCAGAAAAAGTCATCCTTGTTGTGGGGTTACCTCTAGATTGCAAAGAACACAGTGATCATTTAGGTGTAGGGGCAAAATAAGGACTTACCTCATCTTTTGCCCTCTTAGCCAACATCATGCTATTTTGCCATCTGAGGCTCTGTGTCCTCTCTTACAATACAGGACTATTGTTCCTGCAACTGTATTTAACACATGGAGCGCTTCAGAAAATAGGTTGCAAGGGGCTGGTTGCTTGAAGGTGGAGCCTTTAGAAGAGAAGAAGTAGAAGTGCTTCTTACATCACCCCTAGGCTTAAACGAGCATTTGGCCCTTGCAAATAGGTTTCCAAAAACATCACTGTACCGTGCCTCTGTTTTCCTCTGAAGAAATTCCACACTAGGGCAGAAGAATCTATACAAATAATAAATGCTTTAATAATTGGTTATTAATTTGAATCCGTGGTCATTCTTAGTCAGGCTGCATTTTGCTTGCCCACGTGTGATACTAAGTTTTGAAAAAATGATTAAAAGGGGTGTGCCGGGGACAGGCAGGATGGGAGCTAGATGATATTGGACATTCTCTACCTGGGTGGTGAGGTAGAGCTTTATCTAACCATCTGTAGCTTCTAATGGACAATGTAAAAAGTTCATAGTGTGCAGTAAAATCAGAGTAAGCAATTTCAGTCCACGAGGGGAGCCCGTAGAACTGTGCTAGACTGAAGGGACAGCTGGAGTTCAGCTTTAACATACATTCCCAACTGCAAAATAAACTCCCCACGAAGAGTCACATTGCCTCTTTGAACCTTCTCAAGCTTTGCTACACCCTTCTTGTAAAATAGGTTCTAAAACTGTAATAAATATTCTGTCTATGATCTGATGGTGAATGTTAGTTTAAAGATCTACTTTGTTTTGGAAAAAATGCGTGAAACAGTTTAACAAGTTTCCCTATGGTTCTTTGTTCGATGAAGCCAAAGAGATCATCTTACCTACCATAGAGCCTGGGTGGGCAGCGTTTGTTTTACAAGATTTATGCTATCTGAAAGCATACCTTCTAATAACATAGAACTGTGGATATTTATTTTTAACACAAGTGGGTGATGAGAAAGCTGATTGACTTGTTATGCGCAGCACACTGGCGCTTCTCTTTTTATATAAAGCCTCAGCGAGCTGTAATTGTTCCAGTATTCCAGCCAACATCTGGTGCTCAAATAGACGGGCAGGCTTTCTCCAAGGCTGCAGAATGTGCAATAATTATAAGCTGCCTGAACAAATTCCTCACTGTATCTGCTGCTTTTTTATGTTTGTGAGAAAGAAAACGGCTGTGACAATTAATGACAGGGTGACCCAAAGCAGCACTGTGTGATCTTGGCTCAGGAAGGAAATCGACCTCTCCCAGTGACATGGGAGGGATCTGTGACAATAATGCATTACCCTGTGTTTTCATGTCTTAAAGGAAAAAAGCAAATATTACTTTCCTCTTGCTAAGGATTTATAATAATTGTCAAATATAGCTCATCTATAGGATATATTTAGAATACAGGTGTGAAAGACATTGGCTTATTGTCCATTTCATAATGTTGGTTAATGTTGCAAAGCCATGTTTGTGTGTATAGTTTATAATTCTATATGGAGTATCTAAATTTGTTTATTAGATATCCAGCCTGAGCTTTCTGATGGGTAAGGCTGCAAAATCAAAGTTCTTGTGCTGGTCCTCTTTGCAGTCTCTGATGACATTAACCACCAATAATGCACATATCTGGAGACCATGTGATCTTTGTTCGATCCTAAAAGTATTTGTGAAGCCCAAAATGATAATGAAAAGGGTGGGAAAGAAATAAAACTCCTGTCAGGTTTTTACTGTTATCTGGGGCTTTCCTACAGTGATCTTCGGCTTCCCATCCTGGTGATAGCGGTTTCTGATTTTTTGTAAAAGAATATCTGCAACAGCCATACAAACAGTCACTGTAGTCTTATTCTATTAAAAAAAAAAAAACTTTCCTAAACAGGTCTTATGGTAAACGAATTCATGATTTGTGGCCCATCTTATACTTCATCAATTGAGACTCTCTAAAAGATAAGGAAATACACAAACAAGGGTTACTTTCGGTGGAAATTGCTTGTAAAATTGATTTGGATATCCTTCTAGCTGAAATTATGGCAAACCTATCTTGACTTATTCTGTAAAAGTCAAGGAAAGCCACACCCATTCCACCAGGTAGACTCTCCATTACCTTAAAGGAACATTAGGAAAGCATTGGGCTGTTGAAGGCGGAAGAGGGTATGAAGCTAAAAAGTTGAGATTTGCATATATTTTTGCCATGTCATTACACACTTCATTTCAGTTGCTCATATTTGTGACCGGTTTGCTTCATCCTTTCACCAATAGGTTACTGATAAAATATAGTAGTACCTATTTCTTCTAAAAGCTTCAGACTTGGAGATGCCAACTTGTGGTTTGTTTAGGAGGTATGTATTTAACAGCAGCACACTTCCCCTTTAAACAGATGAATTGTGGAATTATTCACAGTGACTGCAAACAAAATGAGAACAGGTGGTCAACGCTATCGGCCTCGGACCCCGGCCCTGCAGAGATGTCGGTAGATAACAAGAGTCTAAAAAGCACATGTGGTGCCATGTTGAGGCTACAGACAGCGTGTTCAGTCTTGCTGTTCAACAGGTGTGGACACAAGCCTGTGACATGCCCTGACTATAGCACATCGGAATCCTAATATATGTCCAGGATTTAGCTAAGTGCAGCCGCTAGTTGATGTCATAAAACCCTCATAATGTCGAGTTATGGAAGGAAGTCTCTCTATATAAACAGTTCCCATTCCAGCAAAGTTCCTTAAGCGTTTGTTTCGCCTTTATCTTATAGGCTTCTGTGCACTACCCTGGTGCCATATAAAGAATTGTTTATATTACCTAATTACAGTGTTGATAATACTCCTCATACTGTTATTTTAGACTCTGTGCGATAATGTGGCCATTGGAAGAATAATGCAGGAGCTGTTTATTATATGCCAAAAACTCCTGAATACACTGTACATAACACAGACTTCTGTACAGAATCCAAACTACTGGGAATTGTGGGTGGATTAAAACCCAACTGCGCTTTACATTCCAAGAGCATCAAATTCTTACAGTTCATTAAAAAAAAGTCACATTATGGAAAGCATATACTCTGCCATCATACAGTGAAGGACCAAAGCTTTCTCTGGGGAAGCAGAGGTCTAGCTGTAGAAGTCAGACATGCTCCTTTCTGAATCTGAGCTCCCATCAGTAGGGAGCATGAGCTGATTTGATGCATGGGCTGGAGTGTGATATATAGAAGTTATATACTTGTACACGTTATATACTTGTACAATGAGTTCTCTTTACGTTCTGACAAAAAGCATGTCAATAGGAAAAGTGACCGAGAGACAAGCTCATCAGTATGCTGCTTCTTTTTTACTCTGTGGTTTGGTGGGAGTCCAGGGCGACCTGGGTTCAGAGGAAATGGGTTGAATGATGTTGGCCATGAGACTCTGAGGACATCTAGTAGTCTAGTATCTAGTAGTTTAATGTCCTAAATTAAAATGCATATTGCCACAAAAGCTGGTTTATTTATCAAGTCATAACATTTTATCATGTTTGGCAGGCTTTCTGCTTTAAAGCCCTATTTGCTTTTTTTTCATTTATTGTAATGTAGTCAGGCAGCAGAAATAGTAACACATTTGAGTGTCTTGATATTCTCACTGTGCTTTCTGAGAATCCTCTGGATTTTCTTGATTGCTGCTCATTCAACAGAATCCTAGGCATTTGGTCACATGATCTCTTCTGAATAGGGGTGGTTAAGCCTGTCTGATCCTGCCCTCAAATGTGGATCATGTGACCACATACCTAGGCTTTTTAAACAACTGGCACAAGAAGGGACCCAGCACAGAAAATTCTTTAGGAAAATGAAGTAAAGGAACCCATCCTCTACTCTCTATCCTCACAAACAAGACTGTAACAAAGCTTTGTTTTTGTATTTGCATATAGGTCTGTTATTTATTCATTGTGTCCCATTTTTAATCATGCAAGCACAAATATAAAAAAAATGTGTAGCCCTTGTTTAAAAAAACATTGCTTACTGTAGAAGGTATTTTAAAATAAATCTCTATCCCTGTGTTTTATTGGAACAACAATTACACTTATTGAAGATCTTGTTTCTGCCTCCCTGCACTTTGATTTTCCGCCTCATCTTGGCTCCGTTCTGATATGATTTACACAACTCCAAACCCAAACAGTACTGCCGAAAAACTACTTAATGACACCTTCCAGTTTCCTGCCATAAATTAGCTGTGGACATCCCTGTTATTATTAAGGATTTCCACATTTTCTTGTACTTATATTGTTTCTGTTACTTTTTTGTGTATTATAACCAACATTGTCTAAAGAAACAATGTCATTTTTTCCTGCAAGAGAAGTCTGGGCGAAACTACAGGCTTTAGCACAAACTGACCCCTTCTGACCTTAATTTCAATTGAACTATTTCCTGCGCGATGACTATATTATTCATTTTTAGAATACATTTGAAAGAATAATTTTAGTCAACGGGTAATGTCAATCGGTCGGATGATAATATTGTGACTGCTCTTAAGTCATAAAGTTTGTAAAATCTTTCATGTGCCTAAAACCTGGCAGAACAGCCAGGGAGCTATGTTGGTTCTTGGTGCCTGGAGCAGGTGCATCTGCTAAGAACAAGTGAAAATCTTAGTTTCCCTATGGCACACTTTAGATGTTATGGACGCTTAACCTACAGTCCCCCTGCCTGGACCTTTATCACTTAACCCAACCCTAAGGCAATCACTTTACTCTCAATTTCTTCCTAACACTTTAAACTTTAAAGAGACCCTGTCAGGTCATTCATTTTTACAACAATTATCCCATAAGGATATATAGTTTAGCTTATTTTGGGCAAGCTACTTACCTTCTTTTGTAGATATCCAAAACATGTATTTTGATGCCAGCAGTCCCTGCATAGTCATGTAAATGCCATCCTATACTATTCCCCTTCGCACATTCACTGGCAGCTACAAGAAAGTTTAGCATGTCTAATTCCCCACTCAAGCCTGCCCTGGTATGGGGTGATAGCAGTGTCCTAAATGTGTGTCCCCTGCGGGCCTATCATTATTACCATCATAAAGCCAATTGTGAACATTGATGTGCAGCCAATGATGGAACAAGTGCATGTATACACAATGTTTTTTCATCACTCAAGAAATTGGGTAAAAGGCTAAATACATATTTAAATGGAAAAATACACAACATGTGTTTATGATACACATTGCTTTTGCAAATTAAATGTCACAATTTGAGTTGAGTTCCACTTTAAGAGAACTGCAGTCCTAAAAGAATATTTGGCTGATAAAATTCTAGTTTCATTGTCTGATTCTGCATACTGATTTTTCGAAACAATCAGGAAACCAAAGTTTTGAATACCGGTAAGTCATTGAAGACTCGTCTTGGTCACAAGCTGATGGATAGTGCTGGTTTCCCATTAGAATATGGGAGGTATATCCATATTTACAATAGATCAGTTTTACCTGTCTGTGGATGATGGTAAGTGACCTGTGTCGTGGTGGGTGGTGAGGCTTCTTGGCCCTGGGAACATACACCTGTTTTGTCCTGAGACCCAGCTCGAGCCCAGGTGCGCTGGGGTAAAGCATCTGCCCTATAAGACCACTCTGTGTGGTCTCAATTCTATGTGTCTCAAAAAGAAACTTCTTTGATAATAATATACAGAGGACTCGATGATTGCTTAATGAGCCCCCCTCTCCATTACATTAGTGTCTTTGTGAAGGTCAGTATTAATGTCATGTCATGTCATTGTGTGCTAAACTTCTGATAATCTTGTTCCGAGGTAGAGTTACAGACATAAAGCAGCACTTTTTGTCTCCAGGTTGTAAAGGGCAGTGACCAGAAAGAATAAATCTTACACAGAGTCTCTCTGTCTGAATGCCTTCACCATCTCCGAACACTTGAATTGCTACTTTTTAGGAAGTGGATGGGGTAAAATAAATCCAAAAAAAGAGTGAGTTTTTTGTTATAATAATTGTTTAAATTTATACATCTTTTGATTTTGAAAATGGGTAAAATCCACATTGGGTTGTATCTTTGCCCAGCTGGGAAGATTACCCTTTACTTCCTGTCTTAAAGATGCAACAGGAAATCAAAGTTAATCCTCCTAAAATGAACAGAATTGCCATTTAAAGAGTTGTCACTTGAGCAGGTGTTTTAATTGGTTGATTTCCCCTCATTACTCCTGAAATTTAAAAACAACTCTAAAAAGTTGAAGTTTGCTTTTACATGATGATGCACATTTCCCCTACTGTGCCATGTTTTCGGACAGCACTGAGGTATAAAACCTCATCCTGTGAAAGAGAATAGAGCAGCTGGTATTGGTCTTTATAACCAGAAACATGGCATCATGGCATCTTTTGAGGCTATTTGTTAAAATGTCTGCACAAGTAATGTGTTCTATAGTGCATTGCAAAGTTTTTTTGGTTTTTGCATTTGAAATCCCAAATACACAGTCCTTGTATTGGAGAAAGCAGAAGGGTTGTGGGAGGCAGGGTCCTGCCCAATAGGCTATACACTGGGAATGCATTGTAATGGATAACCCCTTTAAGGCAGGCTCTCGTATTTTAAAGAGAACTCTTCACATTAACAGTTACTATAAAATCTGTATTGTTCATAGATACTTATTCTTAACAAATTGCCACAGAGCTGACATGCAAATTCTGCAATTAGTCATTTTGCAGCCTGCCGAAGGCAAGGCAGGGAAACATTAGTCACTTAGCAATTAGTTATAAAATGTTGAATATTCCATATTTTATTCATTTTGATGCTGTTAATATTTCAGGAGTGGAATGATACATTGCGCAGTGATCGGAGTGCAGTGGTGTGACTTTTTTTTGTGTTTTTTTTCTTTTTTTGGAGAGATTTATACTTTTTAATTACCCTGTAATGTAATCTAAAAATGCTTTATACAGCTTTGGGATTTCTGACTCATCCTGACATCTCTATCATACATTAATTATTCTTGAACTTTTAGACTAATATTTAAATTATGATTTTTTTAAGACTGGAGACAGCTTTCTCAATTCATGCATTATAATTCTTTACAGTAAACCAATTCTAATGGAAGTCTAGAGGCTGCAGAAAATGGTTTTGTCCTTGGCTCTTAATGCATGCCAATGCATGCCAATAGATTTGGTACTGGGTCATATGCTAAGTTGGAATACATTTGATGTATTTGGCACACTCTTGTTCTATGTTGGTATTTCAAAGTATTACACTCCCTAGTAAGATTTTGGTTTACATCTGCTAAATTTCAGTTACATCGAAACAAGTAGTGTTCAGTTTCCTACTTTGCCTGTCCCTGCCAGTGTGCTGCACAGAAGACGCATTGCCCATTGTGAAAGTAGTGGTCTCCCTGCAGAGGTCTTACAGGCTCCCTGCTTAATCAGACCAATAGATTAGTAATCTGCAAACCTTATTCTTCCTGCAGATCGAGGAGCTTTTTAGCTTTGATCTAACAGGGAATGCATAACAACTCTGTAGAGACCAATATTTGAATTATATAGGTGCTTTTATTTAGATATAGATGGAAAGTTTTGTTCAGGATTTGTGTTCATGCTTGCAATATTCACCATCTATATTATTGACACTAAAATAAACATGAATCTTCTGTGGCCACTCCTGTCTGGCAATAAGCTATAAAGTTGTTCCCCTTACTTTGTAGAGATTTTTTTTCAATTCCTATTGTGTCACCAGGAAAGGTAATAAAGAGAAATCTGCCTAATGAGAATCAGACGGCACATCCAAAGTTAAACCATCTATATCCAAAATATTAAAAAAATAGTGGTGGTTTGCTATATGTTAATAATAATAATTTTATTTTTTTATGCTTTTTTAGCCCAATTAGGGAACATATGTGACATATCCTTCTAAGGTATAAACTAATTAAAACTGATGGGAGAGTGCAAATAACTTCCAGATGTTTAGAAATGATAAAAAAAGGCTGCAGCTAGTGAAAAAATCCAAGGATAACATGAACGTTGAAGATTAGTTTAGGTTAGACCTGTCCTTTAAATTGTTTTTGGATAATCTGTTCAAGGACCACCTTGGTCTTCTAAAATGTTCCTATCCGAAGTGTCAAATTTTGCTAAACTTTCATTTTTCAATGTAAATTCCATTCACTTGGTGAAACATTTGGCACGTTGGCGTAGAAGGAGATACAAATGACCCCTTTGCTATGTTTTTCTGAACTTCCCTTGCTGACACAGTGATCCACAGATTTCATCACTCTTTATAATTGTTTAAACATGTTTCTTTTCTCTGACATGTCACTTTGTAGAGTCGGGTGATTCAGGGTGATTCTGAGAACTAGCCAGTCTCTTAGGAGGTATGTGGGAAAGCTTGACATCAGTCATCCACTAGATTATCAGCATTTAAAGAGACGAAACCCAATTTATTTTCTGTATGTGCATTTATATGGCATGGGAAATACATTTTCTGTACACTGTTTTGTTTCATATCTTTGACAATATCATTTATTATTAAGTCTCTGCTTGCAAATCCCTAAGTGGACCTAGCATTAGATCTATTATTGTATGTTAAGTGCATGCATACCAAGTGTACTGCTTCCAGGTATTTATTGCCTCTCATTAAGATCACAGTACCTCCTCCATCACTGGAAATCCCATCATCTTAATTTTTATTCCTCTCCAGAAGAATAGAACTAATAAGGCATTATTTTTGGTAAGCCTGTGTCTCTTGTATTTGAAATGTGTGATACAGATCAACCTCTGCTGCAGTCTCTCACCTTGTGACTTGCAGTGTTACAATGTTGCAATGTTATCACTGGTGTAAATGAGAATTAATAGAAAGTTTCTTCCTGTCTGCAGCAGGCTGATGACATCATTTCAGCATAGGTAAAGTCTCTGGACTCTTTCCAGTTTGGGAGTGTCACTCTGGTACACATGACAGACCAAGGATGTGACAGCAGAGCCACTCTGTGAAAGAAATACCTTGCTGGCCTAGGCAAAGTATTTGAGAACTGTATATATGTCTCCTTGTTCCCGATGAAGTGGATTGTTCCACGAAACGTGTAGAATATGTGAATAACATCTACAAAAATTAGACCTATAAGGAACTACAGTGAATAGTGTGTGTTATATGTATTTTAAATTGTTACCGCATAAATTGTTTTTATACATTGTAAGTATAGTCAGTTGTTAAAAAATACCTTTAAAGTCCCAGGAAATCTCTTTGGTTTATTTTCATTTTTTTCCTTTATTTTAATTTTCTGTACATTTTTACATATCCAGGGCTATCGGACCCTATGTATCTTCTGTTTAAATCAGAAGGTCCCATAATGCAGCTCTTTCTCTGAACCCTGAAAATGTTCTTGTAACAGCAGAGGTGTGTTCAAGGTTGTTAGCACTGCAGCCCTCGTACACCTAGCACTGCAAGTGTGTCTCCATCTCCTTCTAATTACACCCTTTTCCAAAATGCTAAGCCCTCAATGTTTGGCTTATAAATGGGTAAGAGGAAAGGGAGATGGGAATATGACGGCAGTACTAGATGTTTGAGAGCTACAGTACAAGTACCCCACTGTACTAATTCATGATTTATTGAGAAGACTTGGAGGTTCAGAGAAAAAACTGCATTATGAGACCTTTGAAAAAGCGAAAAAGACTTAAAAAAAAGGTAAGATTGTTGTGCCTGGAGTAAAGCTTTATATGGAAAGGTGACCAGTGTATTTAAAAATAAAAAGCAGGATTTATGTTAATTTAAAGTAAATATGCTTTTGGGTCCAAGTGTAAAAACGTGTTTATGGCAGCATAATTTTCAGCCTTACAAGACATGTAAAGCTTCCAATACATCATAACTGACATGCCGACGCTCTGCCTGTGAGTAAGAAGTCTAGTCTGCTGCTCCACTTACTTTGTGACCCTGGTGAGCACATTTTTAAGTGACTGCATACATAGCGGTCATCATTCCAGTAAAAACAAACCTCTTACTGGCGGCATTGTGCAGAAATGATATTCCCAAATGACACACGCTCCAAGTAACTCTATTACTTTTTTATTTTATCATACACTAAAAAGAATTTGGCATAGCTGGAACAGACGAATGGTGTGAGTGATTGGTATTTAAAACTGTTCTCTCAGCACCAAATTAACAGTGACATGAAAGAATAAAACTGTTAAATAAATTTGTGTTTTGATTGCTAATACAGCAAAAGGCAAATGTCAGCCTTACTACAGGCAAAGCTTTTTTTTTTTTTTTACTTGGCTTTGGAAAGAGCAAGCAAGGCTTAAGATCTCCATCAGCTCCTATATGCTTGGTAGGAAAATGTTCTATCCAGGTCTCCGGAAAAGTAGGGCCATAACTTGCCTTGTGCCTCATCAATTGTGTCCAGAAACTGTTCTATATGATTGCATTTCAGAAAGCCAAATCATTTCTGGGGTTCATATGATGAATGTGCTTGCCATGCCTCATAGCACAATGCACAGCCACCTGCACCGCCATTCTTTGTGATTTTGACCCCATTCATTACATTGAAAGGGGTATCGCAAAGAAATGGACAAGACTGGTTGCAGTAGTCTGGTATATGAATTTCTTCTCTGATATGCATATAGTGTGAATGTCACAGTGGTATTGGTATTGATGGCCCTGTTTACTATGCATTTACTATGAGTAAATGAGAAGTATAGGCTCAATTTGTATTGTTTCCCCCACCTTACTTTTTCTGCTACTTTTCAGTAAATACAAAAACACTTAATAAAGTTTCCCATGTTGCTAGGAACAATAGTAATGCTCTCTGTTTCTCCATCATTTAGTGATATTATAGCTGCATTTATCCAGTTCTTACAAGGGGGTAAAAAAGTTTGAACGTATACATTTTTCAGACTTTGGTGTTACATTACTTGCTGTGCTGTCTGATTAGCCCAGTTTAGGCCAGAGACTGATTTTTATATTGTCCACAATCCAAGTTGTTGCCACAATACCCTGGCTCTATTGTGACGGCAAGGCCTGATGTTCCCATGCAATATAGTGTTTACTATTGTGCGGCTCGCTTTTCAGTGAGTTCCTTCCTGCCCGAGTCGGTTCTACTTTCCCACCGCTATTCATTGTGCAGAGGTCTTTACTAGAGCCAGGTTTATGCAAGGAGTGCCACCAAAGCTAGTTCACTTCATATGAATTGCTGTTTATATGCCATAGTTTGTATCAGTCTGGCTGCCCGACACATCATGTCCTGTTTCTCACAATTGACTGCTCTGGGTCTATCCAGAGATTATTCACTAAGAGAAGTGTGCCTATTGTCTCTGTCTCAGTGATTGTTTTTAGTGCTACATAAAGTTTAAAGGGTCACTCACTCAGTAACTTTCATATCAGGTTTTGGTAGATGCTAGTGGCTATGTATCCTATTCTACTGTGGCTGTTCTAAATCTCCCCAGCAATATAATTCTTATTAATGTGAAAACCCAGGAACTTAGGAACAGAAAAATCCGCAGTAGAACCCCCTAGATATGTGTGTGCATGACTTTTTTATATATAGAGAGTGGAAAAGATGTGCATACTTCCAAAAGAAGAGAAGACCTTTAAGCTCAAAGCATGTAGGCAAATCGTATGCCCTCAAGTTACAAAAGACATGAAGAATTGACATGCAAAGGCGATTGGATGAATCAACAAGGTCTTTTTTCCACAGCTACTTTTCCTTTATTCTGTATGGGGTTTTTTTTTAATTATTTGGTTTAATATATATTCGCTTATGGCATGGACAATACATCAGACTAAAAAAGGGACAACTGAGGAAGAAATAGATACAGAAAGATTTGGTTACAAAAGTGAAAAAGTTCCTCTAAATGCTTGACAATAGAACAACTCTGCAAAAGTCTACATAATAAACCTAAAAGTCTGCTACACCCAATGCATTTGCTCTATACGGGAAAAGCATTTATATGAAAACATTACATTTCCTACATGTTAGGCAATAGAGAACGCAAACGAATCAAATCCATTAACTTCAGGTCATCAAATTTTCCATGTGTGTTTCGCATTTTTCCACTGACACCCAGCAGTACTTACTAGAAGCAGGACAGAGAACACTTTTTGTGCAAACACTCTGACGAAGACATCTTATGCTAACCCTATACTGGTCCATATTTCTAACATTTCAATGTTAGATGCTATATGAACAACAGATCTATTAGAAAATAGGGCAGGAATTCTTAAATGATCAGTTCTGTATCCCCATACTGATCACCAGTGTAAAAAACCTTGCCTCGCTATTGGTGGTCAGAGAAGGTAACACTAATCGGGCAAAGAATGGGGCTGGGTGCATGGTGTTAACCAGGTAAATCATCAGTATCTGGGACATAACCAGTGCATGGCATTGGTCTTCATTACATGCAAAACAAATGTTTAAAATACATTTTCTGATTATTTCACCATTCAGGTTTTTATCATTGTTCTGTGCAGCATGATGCAGACTCTTTAAAATACATCCAGCACAGACTGGATGCCCCTGGTCCATGTCCAGTTCACAAATCCAGATTGTGTCTGGATGCAACGGCCAGAGAAGACACTATCTCCAGACATTATCGCAGTAAAAATTCCAGTGTGCTCATTGGAAAAGGCCTGGTGATAAAAACTTGGGAAAAAGTCCTGGAGGAACTCTATCCAGCTTGTGAAATCTTATGTTCAAAGGAACCTATCCCATCATGACAACATGAATTATGTTCCTAAGTTTGGTTCACACGCTTGTGGTTTCCTTGTGTCTAGGTATTTGATGTTTAAAACCACACTATATTCACATAAAAAACCTAGACTAAAACAATGTAATATTGATTTTTGTTTTTTTGCAATGCAATCAGTATTGTTGGCAGGTAAAAGGCTTCTTGTGTATATTTAGGCCCTTTTCACCATACACTGCACAAAACATAGCATTAGGCAATACTTTTATTGCTTTCAATGCCATGCCATTTATTTTGAATAGAACTCTTTTTGGTGCCCTTGGGTTCAAAACAAAGTGCTTGCATTGTTTTATTTTGAGACAGATATAACAGAACAATGACCCACTGTTTTCTCTAAACTTATGTCTTCAGAAATTAATGTAGATTGGGTAGGTGCCTTAACCTTGGTGCCTGCAACCAGGACCTTTGGCTCCAATCAAAATGATCTTGGATGCACAGCAAAAATCTTGACCTTGTGACACAAAAAACAGGTTCTCTTTGTGTGGAGATTGATTATTTTTAGTGTGCCATGCCAGCAGTGTGTACCCAATGCAGGATTTTGACTAGCACTGCAAAATGTCCCAGAGGTATTTAGAGATTCCCTGGAGGAGCCAGAAGAGGATTGTAAGAGCAAGCCACAAAAATATGCTCTAAAATAGTATTATTCAAGATCTTCTTGTTCCTTACCAGTATTTAGACGCCTATACTATGGCAACATTTAGAGACACTGATATAATGAGCACTGTCCGGAGCCTTCCAGAAGAGTGTAATTTAGATACTAGTACTATGAACATGCAAACTACACCTTGCCTCAATGCACTTTTTCTCCATTCTGTCGCTTGCAGGTGTGTGACTTAGGACATGTCAAAAGGTGGTATCACTACTCTGGGACATGGGGGGTTGTTTGCAATGGGATGTGTGCATGGTCTAATCAAAACTATACTTTTTTTTCCATTAATGAGGTATTGGAAAATCATGGCCTAAAGGAAGTCCCCTGCACAAGTGAAGGGTGAAGTTCATTATATCCCTCGGTGTTTAACCTAAGTTTCCTATCCAGCCTCTGTTTAATTTGTATTTTGGCAGCCGCAGTATCTGTTTAGGCCACACTTCTCTTTCCTGAATCTGTTGTTAACTCAGGAAAAACAATAGGCCTCCAGTTACACCCAGACTGTGGCTTTTTTGAAATTGAATAACCCATTAGGGACTGTACTGTCTGAGGTTGTATTGCTGTGAGCACGTGTGTAAATAAATCAAGGCCACAGTAAGTAAGGTTGTATTTTAAGAGAGGCTACTTATACAGGGAGGTGGATAGAACCAGCAAGATATTGTTTGCTTATTGAATATGCTGTTGAAAATAAGTCTTTAGTTTTTACTTGTAAACATGGTATTGGTTAAGTGCCTTCATCCTACAACTAATCTCAAACTTAGGACAATAGACTACATCTTAAGAAAGGAGTTCTATATTTTGAGCTCCTCTGAGAGAAAGACTTGAATGAGAGAATGACATGACTGTTCTCAAAAAGTGCAATGTTAACACTAATAACCTGTATAATGAGAGTTAATATAAGACACTCACAGAGATAGTGGCCTTTGTCTGCTTATGCCATATGGCTGGTTATGGTGACACTAGCTGTATCCTATCAGATACCACCAATTGATCATTCAGCTGATCCTAATTTCTCTCCTGAGACAAAAACAATTTGAGAGCGATCTACATGGCTGCATAATTTAACCCCCTACCTTCTTATTTACCTGTCTAATCTATCTGATGAGCTGTCTAATCTGTCTGTTTGCCTGCTTCTCTACCTATCTAATCTATCCACTCCCTACATGTCTACTACCTAATCTATCCATCCATCCACCCATATATCTGCCTATTTCATCTGGCTACCTGCCTACATGTCCAAGAAATTATCTACCACTTTTCTTCTCTAATCTATCTGACTGACTACATACATATCTTGCCTACATATCTACCCATCTATTCCATCCACCTGCCCACATTTCTACTTCTATAATCATACATAATAACATTAATTCTTACTTAAGGGTGAGTTGTGTTCTCAGAAAGAGCCGAATAATGATGAAAAACACCCCACATCATCAGTCTCGCTACTGTTCTGCCTTTTACTTCAACAGACAGCTGTCTGCACTTGAGCTTTGACCCCCTTTAGCCAAGACCCTCTGTCCTTTCAAGACTGTGCAAATATATTCTCTCCAAGAAACTAGACACCCTCCGGTAAAAAGAGGGTGTGAAAATGGGAAGAAGGCATTAGTTGGACTGTAAATACCTTGAGCCTGGGGGTGGCAAAGTTGGGGGTATTAACCTGCCCCCAGCCCCCCTTCTAGACTCCCTTTCCTCATAATTAGGCTTTAGGCGCTAAAATGACACCTTCCCAGAGAAAGCATTTTTGGTGTAAATGCTGGGAAACAGATGTTACAGTCATGACTCCACTGGAGGTGAAAGACAGGCCTTAGAATGCATTTGCCAGAACAGAAGCTGTGTCTTACTAATTGGGATGTAGAATATTGTTTGGGGAGATGGGCTACCTGGTGTGCAAACTGCCTGCTATATGGGATTTTAGTGCACAATAGATTGCACTGTACCCGCCAAAAGACTTAGATTGCTTTATGTCTCTCAAAAGACCATTTGTTTGGAAAACTGTGGATCCCTTTAGCATCTTAAAAAGGTTATAAAAGAGCATTAAGACACAGGTTCAAATCAGGCAGAATGTTTAGTGCTTTGTGGCATCATAAACCCAGCAATAGATAAGAGATAATTAGTATATATCCCCCTAATGCTTGTCATCATCATTGCAATCATTAGAATCGTTTAAAGGCTGGTTACTGCAGATTTGTGCTGTAAAGAACAGAAAAGTTTTGTTGAATTAAATGAATGGGTTTATTTACTTAAATATTTATCATTAAGTTTGGGGAAAAATTTAAAAAAGGAGGGGAACTTTGAACACAATGCTATGAATGATGTAGTGTGTCACATCTCCTCTTTGCTGAAGACTCTTAAATAAAACAATTTCTTTGTATTTAATGCCTGTATGAGAAAACACTTAAAATTTTGTGTTTGTGAGGGATCTTTTCTACTGAGGAGCAGGATTAAGCATAGTTTCCAATGATTGGGCAAAGATTGGCCTAAGCCGCATACACATGTGCAATAATAGTCATTGGAAAGCTCTCTCCCTTCCCCTGCATTAGGATGGTTAGTCGTCCATCGTCTGTGGATCCGCCAGGACGTCATTCAGATGATGGTAGACTAGCGCTGTAGACATGCCAGATTCTCGCCCGATATCAGCCCTGAGACTATTATCGGGTGAGAACCGTTGGACGTGTGTACGTAGCTTTATGTAGACCTTTCTAAAGCTTTGTAAAAATGCTTCATAATTGTTGCTCCAGATGATCATTAGTAATTGTTCTTAGCAACAGTAAAAGTGAACGCAGTCTCAGACATCTAAATGAACATACTACATACATACTGTTACCTTGGGCTTTAAAAAAATGTATCTGTAAATAACAGATATGTTATTTTGAGATGTTTAACCAATCATATCTGTTTTACCATGTGGTGTAAGGGTACCAATATATCACTACATTGGTTGAATTAATGCCATGAAAGTGAGAGGATTGAAAAACCTCTTTGTAGCTGAATATTGCATTTGAGAACAGATGGATGTCCTACTGCCTAAAATTACTGGGGAGATCAAAATGAACCTGTGATCACTAACAAAAATTCAAATTTGCAAATAAACTTGGCTTGGAGATGCTATCTTGGAATTTTAGGACACCTGTGAAAGGCAGAAATATAAAGTACAATGTTAGGGATTAAGTGATCAGCTTCCTGAATGCTCTTTCCATCCCCTACCACCTCCTGTGCTTTACTTGTGGCCTGTCACTATGATAGAGAGAATAGGACTGGGACATCATTCAGAAACCAGGAACGTGAGTGTGTAAAGTTTAGGACAACCAAGAAACAAGCACCTAGAATTCAATGCTGTTAATTGTAAGCACTAGTTTAGAGGGTTGTTGGCCATGAGTTTACATTAAGGAGCTATAAGCGCTCTGTGATTTGGTTGTTTTTGGGTTTCCAGTTTGCAATGTCAGTAGAAAGGTTAATCGGCAGATGTATTCCTTTGTTGTATTTCCAGCTAGTATTAGACCACATCTTCCGCTTTAGCTTTTGATGTAGCAGACATAAAGTACAACCAATGCACAAGTTGTTATTGGTTTTAAAAACAACACTTTTTACTTATAGCTATTAAAGAAAGCTTAACAAGTATATGTTGACCAATTTGTTTATGCGTTTGAAAAAATAAAATTACGAGGATCTGATCATACCTAACCTGAAGATCGTTCTCTCTCATGAATGGGTAATTTAACTTCATTTATTATTTTACCTGATGCCTGAGGCTGTTATTCTGAATGGGCAGTTTGAGAAGAGGGCCTGTTGCTCTTCACACCACAGGGGGCTAAAGAAGATAAGAGGGAAGGAAGTTGTAAGAGAATGGATAGGGCAGTGGCTGCTGACAGAGTGTGAAGTGTAAATAAAATGGATGGCTGTAGTTTCCTGTGTCTGCTACTTTATGCATTCCACTGAGAAGATTCATCTTTGCCACATCAGCCCTTTTCCACATTAAAAAGCTTTACAGGAATACAAGCCATCACAAGGGTCTCAAATGAACAAAGGAATTTTATGGAAGATGACTAGCAGTAACTTGCCAAAAATTTGTTAGAGTTTTTATTGGTGGTCCAATGTAAAAATCAACTACCCACATTTTATAGCCCCACAACTGCTAAAGTGCTACTGGTATTCTGTAGTTGTAAAACTAAAAGAAACATTATTGGTTTTGGGGGGGTCTGAGGTCAACAGCCTGTTTGTGAAGGCAAAGTCATGGCCGACTTGCCCTGGAGGCTTGTCTGGGTTAAGCTCTTTGTAACCCTAAAGTTACTAACACATGGTGACTTTTGATTATTTCATCACAAGCAATCAAAGCTGCAAATTATCTTCTTTTCCACACTCACTCTATAATGAATGTTGAACAAGCTTACTAGTCAATGTAAAAAAAAAACGATAAAACATACCCAAAAAATGGTGATGTTTTTGATTGATTTTAGTGGAATTTTGTGCATTGTACAACCATGTGAATTTAAATGACTTGGTGCAAGTATGCACATCAAGATGTGAGAGTTTATTTCGGCTTTATTAGGCAAGAAATAGCTCAGCATTTAGCTTTTTTAGAAGAAGTTAAGCAATGGCAGCTTGCTTATTTCATTCATCAATGTTTTATTAAAGAGAACCTCTCCTCACCTCCTAAAATTTTTAGCAATACATTGTAAAAGCAGATAGTAAGAATTGCTTTTTTAGGTTTTAAATTATTGGTGCGCATGGATCTATGATATGTTCACTTTAATGCAGGGAATAGACTTTTAATAGATTTCATTACTGCAGTTTTTACGTATAACTCTTCTCTATGTAAATATAAGAAGAGAGCTGTAAGACAGGAGAATCCATTGCCAGAGAAAGAATATGTCTTCAATGCAGATGATCCTAGTGTGTAAAGCTAGGTACACATGTGCAATAATTGTCGAAAACGAACGACTAACGACAGATCAACGATTATGCATGATTATTCTGAACGATTGTATTGTGCACAATTCTGTACATGCTGTAACAATACGATTGTTCAAATATAATGCACCAATAATGTACACACGTTAGATATGATCGTTTGAACAATGCAGAAAGTGACATGTAAAGGAGAAAGTGTATCACAGAACAATCCACGATCGCTGAATGACCGCACACACAATAGATTGCGAACAGTCTTCGCCCAATCAGATCCGCCAGGATAGCCGTTCATTTCCAGCGACAATCTTCGTTCATCTGCATCATTGTGCACTTTTTTTGTTAACGATTATCCGACGGTCATTAGTCGTTCGTTTCCAACAATAATTATTGCACGTGTGTATGCAGCTTTAGTTACACATTGAACAACCTATCTGATACACATGATAGGCAGTCCAGCTATTACAAAAAGTGCATAGGATGGTGGTTTAGAGAAATGCTTTTAATTCAGAAGCAATGTTTTAGAGTTGTTCACATACAGCAGGATTTCTAAGTAAAAAGCCTTAGAGATTCACCAAAAAATACTTGCCTAAGAAAAATGTAGACATAGAGACATGAAGCAAAAAAGAAAATAGATATGGGGTTTACACACTGTATGCTTTTAGTTTACATAAGAAACAAATGAATCAGTGTTGCATACAGATCTAAGTCTATTATTCTCCACATGTTATCTTGGCATTCTATAATAAACCGAAGCAAAGCGGTGGTGTTTAGTAATAAATATTATCATATCATAATCCAGCTTTTAAAAGTCTAGGGTACCCAGACTTTTTGAAGTTGATTTTTAGTTTGTAGATTCCACGTACTATTGCTCCCCACATCATATGAGGCTGTTTGTTTCATGCTTGTCTTTTTCATATAGAATGATACAGGACTCCTTTTACTTTTGCGGTTTGTTCTGGAATAGTTAAGTGAGATTAGATCATACACTTACTTTATCTTCAGTCACAGAGAGAAAATAGCTATTCCTCTTTACAAGAAGCACTTATATCTGTCCAGAAATAGCATGCACAGACATCACAGCAGCTCAGTGTGACACAATGCAGAGAATCTATTCCCTATTAATCACAGCTCATCTCTACTCCCACTGTCTGGGCCTCCACTTAATGTTATCAGTTTCCAAAAATCAAGCTGAGAAGCAGGGATAAAATTTACAGAATATTTTGCTTGTGTACTGCATAGTTTTTACATAATATAAAAAAAATTAAACCTGCACTTACTGAGAGTCTTATGTCTCATGCAGGGTGTAATACTACAGAATGAAGAATATTCCAAAGCATCAGTAGTTATACCAAGGTAAAAATATGCACTGGTTGTTCAATACATTAAAACCACCTAGTAAATACTGGATGACACAATGTCATCCAGTCCGTGACCTGTCAAGTGGACAAATGTGCAGTGGTATGTGGACCGTAGCAGGACATCCTTTACGTCAAACAGCCTCTGCCAACCTGCCTTCCTGATTTCTCCTGCTGCCTCTTTCATAGGTACACAACAAACATGCACCCCACCATCCACATGGTCTTAAATAAAAGGAGAAAGAAGGTCAACTTCTTTCATTGTTTCATGGTCAGGTCCTGACACTCATGTGCCTTACTGGTCTATGGCTATAAACACCTATTTTTGGAAAGCTATGGTACACTGTGTTCCAGAATTGTTTTCCATTTATTGGTGCTACAGTAGCTCTTCCGTTGAAATAAATAAGACTAGCCGCCACCCCTCCTTCTCATACACATTAAGAAAAAATGGCCCCCATGACATGATGCCACCAGTTTACCGGTTGTCCTTCCTTGGTCAATTTTCGGTAGGAACAAAGTGCTGTAGGAACACCCCACAAGACCTGCCATTTTGTAGGTGCATTGACTCATTCCTCTAACTACCAAAATTTGCCCTTATCATAGATCAGATTAGAAACATGTGCATGGTGCATTGTAATAATGTCACATTACCAGGAAAAGAACAAGATATGTGTATATGTGTGTCTGTGTGTGTGTGTGTGTGTGTGTGTATATATATATATATATATATATATATATATATATATATATATACTGTTACAAAGTTAAGTCTGTAATGTTCACTCCCAAAGGGTGTTTAACCCTTTGTGCTCATCCAGCCAGCTCCTCCTTTTTTTAATTTTAATTAAAGTGCCTTTTCGGAAGTCCTGAATTACAGGATAGAAGAGGTTGGAGTAGTTAATTAGAGAGTGTGATTGCTAAACATTTAGCTTTCATTATACCTTCACACCCAGTGGACAAGGTCTGTCCTGAAGGATAGTGTTACAAGGTATGTATTATTTCAGTGGCTCTCTGGAGTAGAGCAGATGTTCTTGGAAGTCTTGTCAGCGAGACCAGATTCCATTCTGTCCAGCACCTCAACAACACTCAATAGGTAAGCAAGCAAGCATGCTTCTATTAGCAGGTTTTCAAGTAAACCTTTTTTTCTTTCATTAATAACATTTATTATAGAGTATTTTATAGAATAAGTTGAATAATACTTAACATTTATTTATTTTTCCCAAGTTATGAGTTTTTATATACATCAGTAAATGTTGCACTATTTGTATTAAAACTGCACAGTGAATTTATAAAGTAAAAAAGTTCATCTTTTTAAATTTCTGACTACCTAGTAGGGAAAATTGGCAAATTTAACTTCTATAAATCTTACCTTGGGGTTGCATCTTGTGTTCTGCAGAGACATTGATGCGTGTGATGATTCACCAATTCTTTGCACCAATTCTTTGGCATACTTTACTTGAGATAGTTTTAAAATATTGCCACTTATCCCTCAGTTTATGTAATCATTTGGAAAGCAATGCCCAAAGCACAGTGAATTCTTGAAACTGATAAAATGAAATGGCAATCAAGGAAACTGCTACAGGTATCTGTTTATTTCACAATGCTTGTGGCATAGACATTGGATAGTGATGGGACATGTAAGGGTTGATCTGTTTGTGCATAGATTTCCTTGTCTTAAACATGCATTCTTGGCTTATCTGAAATCCATTCTAGTCATAGCTTCCTTTAAAAAATCTAAACCTGGAGTTCTTTTTTTAATAAAAGAACCTTTATACTTACCTCTCTGGAAGGAATTCTAGAACATGGATGTGCAGCAGACACAGGAGTGAACGCATGTAGACAGGAAGTAGGTAAAGGGGATCAGCAGCATTAGGCAGAAAAGATAAAAAGTATATTTAATGTAAATAGTTTAAATTATACTGTACTTTACAAAATGATTCTCATCCAATTAGGATTTAAACCTATTTTATTACAACCACAGAAAAATGTAAACAAGAGCAAACATAATTCACATAATAATGACTTTAGGATAAACAATGGAATAATAACTCGCTGAACATACTGTACTTTGGTTTCTTGGGAATGTATTGTATAGTCTGGACAGAAATGTGTAAAATAAGAAGTATATTCTTCAGTTTCTTCAGCAGATTTGTGGTTTCTTAAGCTGTGGATTGGCTGGTAGGATAAGCCAGTAATGAGGGCACCGATAATCTACTTGCCATGTGTAGCACTTAAAGTATAACCCCTTCTATGACTTCCTGTCATTCACCATGGGGTAACATTTTTTGTTTTGTCTAACTTTACAGCAAAGGAGACGCAGAGGCTTACCACGGCTCATAAAACAGTCCAAACGTGAAGTGGGGTTGAGTTTGCTTGGCAGACAGGAATGAGAATTGGGATCATTGATATGTTAATTGCTCCTGTACCTTGTGTTGATGGATAAGCTGCATCTGCATAATATGACATCTTTGTTATTAATTGCCTGGCTTCAGAATATATGAGCATGATTGCAGGTATGCAGCAGAGCAGATCAATGCTCTTTCACAAGTTGAACACTAATAGATCACCGTGGATGACTGGGCTATGGTCTTTGTTTTTAAAGTTTAGATATTTTTGCTGTATATAATCATATTAAAGTATAGCAAACAGTTAAAATATATTGTGTAAATGTTTTTTGTAACATAATTTGCCATTTTTTAAAATTTTTATTCGTGTCTAATCTTCTATGCATAACTCAGACTATTTGCTCTATATTGCAAACAAAAGAAAATTGCTAGAACAAGCTTTTGATTGAATAATCAAAGACCAACAGCTCACCCATGAGGTAGTTTTAGTAATCGGTCCTCCAATCATCAAGTTTTACTTGTTAGATTCAGATACAGCTGATTGGCTAAGAGGGATGTCCTTCCTCTCTCAGCCTAACTTCTGATTAAAGGAGGTGCTACCAAGACCATTTGGGGTTCCATTTTACCATACACCTTTTCAATGTGAAGGTCTGATGACAAATCACTGTTGGTAGACTTTCATCAAACAAAATGCTTTAGGTGGGTTATCATATCACTTATTTACTTACAGACCTTGTTAGGCAGGATGCTGATTTTATTATTCTTAAAGGGGATAATTATGTTTTTCAGGAAACTAGAATTCATCGGAATTCAATAATTTGTATTTTTTTTAATGATATAAAAAGACGTTAAAATCTATTGCATTACTTGCGAGAATAGTTTTGGCTGTCTAGCATAATAGATTGCCACTTCCATGCAGGTAATTGCCAAGTGCCGCTAGACAATGACTACGTAAATTTTAGTATGAGGATACTTGGTGTGTTTTAGCCTCCCAAACTGCTAATTTTAAATGAGTATTCAACCAAATGGCTCTGTACACACTTCTACTTTCACTGATTGTAGTTTTTGTTGGCTCCAATGTTGTATGTAGTGGTATCAGTTGTACATTTTGCTGGGATGTCTTGATTTTACCCTTTGCACTCCACCAGCATCTCATTCACAACATTATAGGGAAAGGTTTGAGTAATATCTGTTCCTTTATAAATATACCCCACTCATCATTTTTTAAAACAGAACCCCATCAAAGTTTATATGGCTGTCTGTTCCCCCATTGGAGAGATTTTCCCACACTTCCAGTCTAAGTGCCACAATGGGAAGGGAGGTGAAATCTCCCTAGCAGAGACACACAAAAAAAATCCCTGTATTTATTCCTTTCCTAATATTTTTGCTAATATGTTAAAATTAGGTCAAATAAACTCGATTATTTGGCCCATTGTATTACACAGCTTCCCCTTGACTTCTTTGCCATCTTTTCCGATTTAGTATTAAACTTCTACAAGTAACAGACTTTAAATGTATTTAAAAAGCAGTCTATGGCTCTCTATGTTGGTTCCTGAAGGTCTTTTGATGTTGATTGAGAAGCCGCCACGCATCAGCTTAGATAACACCATTTGCCCTGTGACTTTACGATGATTGCACAAACACCCTTATTTTTAGCTGGGCCCTTTGAAAAGAACATTTTACTAAGGAGGGAAAAAAAAGAGACTGAGACTTACAACTGTGACACATTTATTAGCTATTTGTCATTTCCAACATTCCTCTGATGGACTCTTCCTATAAATGTTATGGCCACTTGTAAGTCTTGTAAACAAAGGCCATAGGCTGTAACCAAATACTAGGGCACCTTGTTCCTATCTGTCATCATTCCACTCCATTCATCCCCCCTTTCCTTGTGGCCCTATTAGCTGTTTCTTCGGTTGCTTCTTTTGTTATCAAAGTCCTATTAGTTGGTCAGTCAGAGTAAGCCAAAAACTCCTGAAAATGTGAAGAAAAAAGTTATTTAGTTTTAGGTCAAAGCAGTTCTGTCACATGTGATGTTAGATCATAATATTTTAGAGAAAAGTGTTTATATGTTAATATTGTGCTATTTTTGCTGAAAAAAAACTGGTACAACCTAGAACAAAAATGAAATATATTGCAATCTATTGGTTTCTTCTATTTTCTGTGGACTACAAAACAACAACTCTCTTCTATGTAAGGTCAGGTGCAGACCTGGGTCGGGAGCAAACCAAGTGGTTTGACAATTCTGCACCTTTATAGAATGCAGTACAGTACCTAAGTTCTATCACCTTAAGACAGGAATAATATTATTGGCAGGATCAATAAGGTAAAATATAGGCAAAGAAGCCAGGAAAAAAGTAAATGAATTTGTATATGAGGATCCCAACTTTTCTTGTAAATATCTACCGTATGTACATTTCTTGTAACTCCCAAATCTCGAGGATCCAAAATATGTTCCTGCTGCCATGGGGGCCAGGTGAATTGTACTTTACAGACTGGAAAATGAAGTGGCTGTTAATTATTATTATTATTAGGGGCTTATCTGATTTGTGATCACAATTGCTTAACATATCTAAAAAGTCTGATCAGACTGGAAAATGAAGTGGCTGTTAATTATTATTATTATTAGGGGCTTATCTGATTTGTGATCACAATTGCTTAACATATCTAAAAAGTCTGATCTACCAAGTGATTTATTATGCTGTTTTATCAGTCATGTGCTGGACACTTCTGCAACCTCTCATGACCAGTATGATGACTCCTTGCTGTACTAGTTCATCTTTACAGTTTCCTGTACTAATGCTGGTTCATAATTCCAAAGAGTAGAATGGAAAGGTGACACAGGAAGCTGAAAATATGAGAAACCAGAATTTGTGGTGTCACCTTGCAGGTGTGAATTAAGACTTCTAATCCTTTGGCAGTTCCCATATGGATAGATATAGTTCTATAATTTGGAACCGTATATTAAGCTTTTTGCCTGTAGTTCTGCCTACATTTACTAATAATACAAAACTGATGGTATTGACTGTTCTTTTTATGTAATGATATAGGTCTGTGTGTAGCAAATAACCACTGTCTGCCCATATTCTGTGTTATGTGACCAGCCCATAAAAGTGAAATGTGGGTGGCCATGAAAACTCTCAGCGCAGTTTGAATCGTCTGTTTATTTGCTCACCTCCAGGATTATGGAGGATTTATAGACGTGTGAATGTAGCCTTGCCTTTATACTGTACATCCTTCCTTGCAGCAAAAATATTTCCTCTCTGGTAATCTTTGTTCTCCTCAGGAGGGGCCTGTGTGAAAGAAAAGTTTGCTGCACGATAATAAAACCTTTTTTAATGGTGTGGGTCATCCCTTTAAAGTCTGGCAAGTTATTCTCTCTAGGACGACCCGTGACATGTTTTAGTTAACCTTCACACCCACTTGTTGGCCAGGTGCTCAGACACGTTGGGTAGATCTTCTACACACAGCTGCTCCATCAACAAGCAACAGGAGAACTCCAACAATAAAAAAACATACTTATAAAAAGCTGCTTTGTTGGTTTAAATGCCCTCCTGCAAATAGCCAATGAAAATTCCAGTACACAAGACAGAACGGATGCTCAGAGTATTTTGAGCTGACATGTAGCCGACATGTAAAATGCTGACTGCACCTAGTAAGGAGATCAGAGGGCTTATCTGAGATATTTTACATGTGAATGCAGAACATATAAAATCCATCAGTCCCAGCTATCATTGTATGGAATGGGTTCAAATTGTTTTCTTGGAACATTTATAACAGCAGAGTGTGAAGTATGTAAGTGTCATCAGCTCTTTTTCTGTTCTGAATTTCACATGGGTCTTGTAGATTAGGATCTCTAGAGGCTTATCTACACTTTTTTGTGCTTTACCATACATGTTTGTTATGTATGCATTGGGTCAGTGCATCCCAAAACACAGAAAATTGGTGTTATACCAAATGTGCATTTTTACTTGTTTAATAGGTGCATTGGGGTACCATAAAAATGACCAACAACACAACATATATCTGTGTGTTGCAGTAAAAAAAAGTGCATTACCACACTGGAATCATGTTAATAGGTCCTAAAATGTTTTATTTTATGCATCTCTTATAGTATTCCTCTCCGCTTTAGAATTTGAAAAGATGGGCATATTGGCATGCCACAGCAAACAGGAGGAATGGTTTTAAATTGGGGATGAGTCAAAGCAGATCAGATCATCTTTGCATTATTTTAAGTCTTTTTAAATCTGCAGTTTTCACTGAAACACCACCTGGTGACTGTCATTCAGGTGGAGCAAATTATCATTTTTGGAAAGTTGCAGACTGGTAGATCTTTTAACCATTTACAATAATTGTCCAGCCTTAACACTGATGAGCAACAGACATTGCTTAAAAAATTGTTCAAAGTTCCCAAAAAGCTAGTAAATTGGCTGTAAATTCAAAATGAACTAACCTTTAATTTTAAAATGTCTTAAAGTTCACTGCCAGCAGACCACATGGTCAATGAAAGGACCTATGTTTTAAAGTAACCCAAGCTGCTCATAGTCTACACCTATGTCTTCTCATTGAAGGAGCCTTATTTCATAGTGGATCATCTGCCGTTGGCATGTCAAAGGTTGTCTTCATTATGACAACAGTGATTGTTGAGGTTTTGTCAGTTTTAGCATTCTTTGTGGCAGATGGACAAACAGGTGGATTCTATTCTGAATAGGGTATATGCAAAACTTTTACTAACTAGTTTAGGCATCTAAACCATGAGGGTTTTTGGGGTTTGTTTGGGCCTGTTGACAATATTTTTTCTTTGTTGGGATCCAGGCTTAATGGGATTCAATAAGTCATTGTAGCTAGTTTCTGAAAACATTGTAGGTGCTGCTCTGCAGTTGCATTTCCATAGAAATTTATGGGATGAAAAGCTTTTCACAATCAAACAAAAGTCTGTTAACACAGGCCCTTTATACTGGCTACCATCTAGGTGATACATCTGTTTAAAGCATCATGTATTCTTTTAAATTAGGTGCTGGTTTAACAAACTAACAACACCAAAGTCTACAAAGCAAAACATCTGTTACAGAAATCTAGCGCTGCTTCTAAAACTTTTGCCAAAACTTCATCACTTTAAGTACAGATAATCACCATGGAGTTGCTTAGGTTAGTAATAGACTATTTGAGATATGGAATCAGAAAGAGGGCTACCTTCTAGCAAGGTAAATGGTTGGATTAAAGGTTTATTTTGTAAAACGTTTTCAATTTGGCAGAATGTGTGTGTATTTCATAATGATTTAAAGACGGAGAAGGAAGGAGGTTCCAAGCGAATAGGTTCTGAATGAGGGACACTTGGGAGTTATGGGAGACATGTGGGAATAGACATCTGTGATCACCTCATCTTGACAAAATCAGATGAATGGATCGCTCAGTCTTTTGTCTGCCACGTTCTCTGCACCTGCGTTCCCAGCTTAGCCCACCTGCTTTCACCTTTACAAGGAGGTCTTGCTCCATCTACCTGAATTTTTCCTTTTAATGTATTCAAAATTTGTGGAATGTAGCAAGAAGATTTCTGCAGTGTTGGTAAGATTTAGAGTCGTTTCTGAAATAGTTTAGCACCAGAGTCATTAAAAGTCTGATTTTACTGTTGAAACTCCTGAGCAAATATAGAAGGGATTTAGCTAAACTTCTTTCACCCATTACTATACCCACGTAATTTTATATTTGACAGTCTTTTTTCCTCACTTTTTATATTGCTCATTTTTTCTCAAAGCTCATTAATTGTTATCTTCTTTTTTCAGAATGCCCAGTTTTCAGCTTTAATTTTCGACAAGCTCCAAGTGCCTGACTATCTGCAGAAAAGCAGGAATGAAGGGGAGAGCCGGTGTGACGTCTGCGCCACTCACCTGAATCAGCTCAAGCAGGAAGCCGTGCAGATGATCCAAACCATCAATCAGGCCGGGTGCCTGCCAGACCTCCTGGATCGACCCCAAGGTTCGGTGCCTGTGGCCACTGTCCTTCCCAGGCTTACGCCCCAGAATGTGGTGACCATGTCCTCGCAGAAGGAATTCCTGATGATTGCCGGGCAGGTGGGTAGACAGTCTGGAAAATCATCGAATATTTTCTCGGGGACAGAAAGAAAAAAAGGACTTGGATGGCCCCAAGGGCAGGGGAATTTCCCGAGTTCCAGTGTGCAAGTGACAGTAGGCCCCACTGGCCTTGGTGGGGCTTTGAGTTCAGTGACCATTCAGGCCCAGCAATACCTAGAGGGAATGTGGAGCATATCACGGGTCAATAGTTTCCTTCCTTCTTCATGCCATGTGAGTATCCCCAATTTACATGTCTGTGATATGTTTGTCTGTGAAGTAACTCCTAATTTCAGCATATTAAAAAGACAAGGGTTGAATGTAAAGCAAATGTATTTAGGATCTTATCCTCCTAAGGTTCAGGCTGTCCACGACCTTTAAGGCCAACAGATAACTGGATATCCAGCCATCAGAATAAATGCCAAGGCCACAATATTGTATCTCCATGGACTCTTCTATTGAAAAACAGAATTTATCGATCAATACCTGGCATGATTTTTATTATAAAAAAAAGAAAAATATATGGGCTGCTATTACTGATCTACAAAAATATTGGTTTCCTCGCTCTAAACCTAATTCTCTGGCCTCTACGCTGATCTTAAACAAATCTGCAAACTGTGAGTTCTGACTTGCAAAGGGCTATTGTAGAATTTACAAAACTTGCATACAGATAAATGTATGTGTATACAGTGTGTATATGATTGATGTGTGTGTACATATACATACTCAAACTATAAATCTTCAAGAAATCTGGTTCATACTGAAATCTTGTTTGCTGTGCTTATTGTTCCTGCTGCGCAGTCATTTAGCTATTCTTCATACAGCTATACATCTTTAAGCAGTGTTAGAACAAGGGATGCCAGAGGTTTAATATCTTAATTGGATGAGCAAAGGAAATTTGTACAATTGCATGCTACAAACTGAGAATTGGATCCGGCAAGGCAGAGACATGGAATTAAATTTAATAAGGTAATAAAGTCCTTGACACAGCTCTCCTTTCCACACTTGGTTTACAAAGCAAAGAATGATATAATACCTTCTAGCAACCAAAGTTTCTTTTGCTTGTTCCACTGCAGAAAACAGTTTTTCGAAGTTACGATGCTGATCTTTGCTTTGTTTGTAACACCTAATTGTAGCTTATTAATTGAATTAGCAAAATATATTTAGAGTTGAGAATGAAAAACTGATGCTATTTTTTCATATCATTGCATTGCCTTATCCCTCAAACTAACCCTAACACCAGAGAAGGAACACTTAACCCACATACTAAAAGGTAATTTATCATCCAAGATGACCAGATCATAATTTTTAATATGGGGTCTTCCTGATAAAAGTTCAATGTGAGTTTGTGTGAATCAAGTTTTGTCTCTTCACAGAAGTCCTAAGCTTAAGCGAAGTCCAAAACATATTTGACTTTTAGAGCCATTAAACTGAACCTATTGTTTATTGACTGTTGAAATGTAAATTTAATTTGGTGTCATTCTTCAAACAGTGGTCAGTGGCATAATTATAGGTTAGTGGCTTTAAGGGGGACTAATTCCTCATTATGGCATCTGCTCACCTACCCATTCTTGACACTGATACCTGCTACATCTGTATAATTACTGGAGAGACTTAATGTAAAACCCTGGCTAGTGAAGACAGTCTGTTTATTGAAATTTACTGCATAAGTGAAGGAATCTACCGACTCGTGAAAAAGGCTGTATATATTTCCTGCTTTTCCCATTTATGTAGAGTATTGATTGGATTTTGCAGTGGCTTCTGTAATGGATTTATAATTAGAGGGTGGTCACCATAAACAATAGTAAGATTATTAGCCATGTAAATAAAAACCTAAGGATTTAGGATGAGGCAATTCAGCCGGGTTATTGATAATCGTTGCGTCAAGTCAGCCGGCATTACAACTGCCTTTGGCATATACCTATTTGCATTCCGAATGGAATGGAAAAGCATTATTGATTACATAGATATAGATTATCTTAAATTGTATGTGAAGAGCATTGACAGCAGTCTAGAAGGTTTTAGTCATTTTCAAAAAGTATTGATTTGGCAGGGTTGTTTGACTGTGCATTAGGATCATATTGTCTAAGTTGTTATTAGAAATATTACCATATGCTACAATTGAAAGCAACTGCATTATATCTGTAATATTTACCTGTTAAATGAGATGCATAGGCAAAAGCCAATTACTTAGTTTTAATTATTGTTTATATGTGCTGATTCACTAGTTTACTTTAATAAACTGAACCATTTCTTGTATAGCTCATTGTTAAGATCAGGGCTTTGTCACACATCATGACCAGACTTCTTTACATTTTTTTTTGTGTTGATCAGTAGTATCAACGTATATCTTGAATATATGTTTGTATAGAGATTACTGTGACGCTAACAGTTTCTATATATCGGGGGAACTTTCAGCAGTGTGGCTCACATTTTGATAAAAAAAAAAAAGTTGAGTTGCCATTTGGACATTTTTCCAAGGTACATAAGGCACAGACAACCTACATTTTGGGATTTATTTACAGTTATCTGCAATTGGAGGTATGTCCATTGCCCATAACTTCTGTATATTATTGGAAGATAAAGGGTATTTCCTCCTTAAGAAAATTCAAATTTCAATACATTGGCTTTCGATGTACAGGAGATGATAGTTTAACTTTTTTTGTAACTAAAACTCTCACTAATTTTTACTGTTATCCTAACACTTGGAATTTAGTCTTGCTACCATAACTTTCACACTAACCCTCATATTAACACTAACCTTCACATTACCCCCAGATTAGCCCTTTCTAAGGTAAATTTTTTTCTGTGCTCAGGTCCTCCAAAAGTTCTCATCGAAGACCAGTGCTTCATACGTCAAAGGATACACTGGTAGATACTGTTTTGTTTTAATCTATTTTCTTGCAGCAGCTCTCCAGCAACCCTTACTATATACAATTATTTTTCTTACATCATTGTCTTTCTGATATTTGGCAGAGGTTTTTATTTCTGGTGAAATATCCTTCTTTCTCCCAACCTTACTTCTTGAAGCAAACTGAACAGATATAAATATAAGATTGAACTGCAAGAATGCAGGTGGACCAGCATCATTGTTGCAAATAATTTAATAAGTGAAAAGTTTAGTTCAATCAGTTGCAATCCACAAATTAGTGGATAGTTGGTAACATTCATTAAACATGTTCATTTTTTTTTTTACTGCTTAAAGAGAAGTGTTGGCTGGTGGTGATTTTCCTCCCTCTACCCTTTCTTCCCCTCTCTATATCCATCTAAAGTTTAAATGACAAAAAGTGCCCAAACAATCCTTTGTTTTTTGTATTTGTTATGCGTAAAACAAAGTTTTTTTAAACAGTAGAAAAGAGGTGTAAAACAGTTAAAACCTAAAGGAATAATGAAATACAATTGACCCAAAAGTTTTAGTTCACTTTTAATGTTAATATATTATAGAAAAATGTTCCAGCTATATATCTGTATTCTAAAGTATTAGTTAAGTCTCTTAACGCACTTTAGTAGGGACACAGGACCATATTTTGCTAAACCTTTCTGTGAAAATGCTCTTTACTTTGGCTTGAGGTTTAGCACTTCATATATCACACTTGTTTTACCAGGGAGTTATAATAGCAAAACCTTAATTCCTTTTGACAAACCTAAGCCCAGGCCATTGTCTGCTACAGGCCACGTTTCACACCTCTAGCTGTGCTGGATTTTCCTTTAAATCCCCTTTAGGCACAAACCTTTGGTCGACCTTTAAAGGTGTCTGGGGTTTCCATCAAGTCCGTGACCTTGGATTTCAGTGATTTGAGATGATGTCAAAACTGGAAAACTGGACTAGATCTAAACCTACCATTTCTACTACACCAGTTGCTCTAATTGCTAGCTGCCCTTAGGCACCTGCCTGTGTTATTTTCTTGGATAATCTATGTCTAATCCTCAGCTTTTTTCAGCTTTTACACAAGTGAATCCTATCAAATCGATCTTGGTGATTCAATGTTCAATCTTTTTATTTTAACTCTTTTTTTCTTGGGTGCCCTAAATGTCACTATGACCCAATGTGTTTCTATTGCCTAGTTTACCAATGCCATGCCTAAGTGACACTAACCTTGTGATTGGCCTATTATTGAATAGCACAGACGGTATGAGACAATAGGAGTGGTTTTTTGTACTTGCCAAGGGATTATTACTTTATTTCTGGAGGTATTTCTAAATTGGCCCATGTAGTCACTAGTTTTTGAGAAATTGTGGGGTGAAATAGAAAAAAATGGGACATCACTTTGCGTCTTTCTTTTTTTTATAACCCATAAAATAAAAAAAAAGAATGCATACGCATTTAGTATCAAAAGAAATGGTTTAGGACCAGGTGCTGAAACTCATGTAATTAGAGCAATTTTATGTAGGAAATGAAACCAATCCATGAATTCATAATGATATCCAGCAAACAAGGCAATTGTTCCAAACAATCATATTCACTTAGTTGACCTTTAAATGAATGCTCTGAAATCCATTGCAGACATAATCTAAAGAACTACTTACAGGTTACTGGGAGTGGACTTCCTGAAGCCTGTCTGTGTTATTTCTTTGTCTTCACATGTCTCCTTTTCAGAACATGTAGATGGAAAGTGGTTAAAATAAAGCTGCAGAAGATAGGTAGAATGGATGAATGAAAGAGATGAGCCAGGGACAATTTAGTAATTTAGTTAGCAAGGAAAATGGTTAGGTGATGCTGAATGACCATCACCCAGGAATTCTGTTTTATCTGAGCTGCAGCAGGTTCTAATGCACTTTGTAAGGAGCTGATTGTTTACAGCGAAATCGGTGAATACAAATTCAGGATGGGAAAAGAGCCTGTAAAACTGCAGAATCAAAATTAAAGCGAAAATCAAGATGAAAAATCTGGAAGCTAAACATCCCCAGCTATGTAAAGACATTGTCCCAGTGCAATGACATCACTCATACTGGAGGCCTGCCCAAGTACAATACTGATATATTAAATATACTAAATGTACTACGTACATTGATTTGGTCGGTCAGCCTTACAATATCTGCCCTTAACTTAGGGTGAGGTCTTCAATAATTAATGGACTCAATCAGCAAAGTCATTTTTGATATTTTCTTTTCTTTGTGGCTCAGAAGGCAGAGATGTCTGAGGCCGCTCACAGGAACCTGGAGTAATTAACTCCTATCCATTAGCGAAGATTAAAAGCCTCAATGTCTTTTATTTTTTCCTTCAGAATCATTTTTTCTTTTTTGCTTGAGAGTCAACCGCAGCCGTACATAATAGTACATAAATAATTTATGACTAGGCTTTAAAATTTAAATTAGGAGCGCAGGAAGCAGCTATGCAAACTGTTATTTTAAGCAATTCAGTCAGATAACAGAAATCATTTTTATAGAGAAACAGAACTAAGAGAAGGGGGGAAAAAAAGAAAAAAGATAAAAATCAATTATCCGGATTGCCTGTTCATTGTACATTCCTTTAGTTCACTCGTTGGCGGAGGGTAAAGCTTCCACCATGTGTGTGTCCTGACCTTGTACTTGTCACAGTCTTCGCTGAGATGGCAGCTGTCAGGTACGAAGTCCGGGAGGCCTATTTCTTAATTGAGACCGTACCCCATAATTTTTACTGTATGAAATAATGGCGCGATAGCTTAACGTTTCCAATACAGGGGAACCCCAATACGGCCCGTAATGCTCAGGATTTTTTTATTGTAGCAATAGTTGCTTGGCATCATCTTAGCTAGTTGCGGATAACCCACCCGGTCTCTTTTTTTTTGTGTTTGAGGGCAGCAGGCTGCTTTTCTATTAATGTCTTAAGGTTTCTGTGGTATTGCAGGACACGTATTGGCAATTTAATAATCAAACTCCAGAAAAAGTCACAGTTTTTATTCTTGGTCTTCCACCTTTTGGGGCCCCTTTAACTATGCTGCACTGTTGTATTTCATAGTTGCGGTAAAGGACAGCTTCACTTTTAGTGAATTTTTCTATTAAATAACCACCTCCCCCAACCCCTTGAGCATAGCTTCCAGCTGTCCCTCATTAAAAGGAACTGTTTCTGGTTTGGAATCTGATCCCTCTGTCCTCCTCACTTGTCCCTATTTTGGGCCTGATGTATAGACCTCTATTAAAAAAAATACACTCAAAATCTAATTGCCGAAATCCTGTTGTGTGAATTTGAGTGGTAAACTTTTATAAATCGACTCCCTGTGTCTTTTATCCAGCTTCTAAACTATTGCATTTATTTATTTAGAAAAAAAAATAAACCAAGAAGCCTTTGCATCCAAAACCTCCTGGCAACGGTTCCCTGTCAAATATAAATGTTCACCATGGCCTTAGTCATTCCAAAGGATGTTCCAACTGCATGTTCAAGGGTCTGCTAGCAGTACAGACCTTAATGCACATGCATTATGTCACAGTGAGTCTGTGTGGCATCTATTGTACTTGTGCATTGGAATGCTATTTTAAACCAGCACAGCAAGAGATTGCATGGAGTGCCATACATTGCTGTGACAAATGGGCCAAGGATTTGTGATATTACGAAGTGCACTTATGTCTGCTCTCTGACGGTCATTCCCATTGTGACCGCAGGGACCATCCTACAAAATTTAGATAGTTAAAAGCACATTTCTACACATTATACATTACACTGAAATAATAAAAAATGATGGGCTGTAGAAAAAGTTTGTGTAAACCTTTCACAACACAAGGAATCAGCATTTGTTTGTGTTCATCTGCCAACAATCTTGTGGTGCTTATCATGCGATGTGCAGAACATCTCCGCTCTCCAGCTGCAGCCCTGTGCTATTTCACAATCAGTTTTGCTTGGTCATTTCTTAGACCACCACAATGCATGAGGAATGCATTTGATCGGAAGGAAATTCTTGGTTTATTGTGTGCTTTGTAATATGTCTCCCATATGTTTTGTTGGCATTCATATAGACAGATATAGATGTTCAGCTGCATTTAATTGATAAACTGGATATCAGCCATCTGGGTGTCTGTTTCCTTAGTGTAACGGATGGTTTCCTCAAGAAGAATCTCCACCTTTTCACCTCGTAAAATGATAGACGGTTCCATGTGCAAACACCATACCTTATTTTTAAGGAAACCTGTCACAGGGAACAAACATATAGGTAAAGTCAGAACAGCTGTAACTTGGACTCCCAGTGACTTGTCATTGGAAATAAGTAATACCTTTAAAAGTCACACACAAAAATGGCCCTGTACGAAAAGAAATTTGATACTTACCAGTCTTGGTACCCATTTGTAGAATCTTTGCTTTCTTGTCATCTTCAGGATTCTCTCATTCAGCATTTGTATCTACATTTCAAAGCTCATTCAGTGGCTCCTCTTGCCAGCCTTCACTTTAATACCATATTAATGTTCCAAATTATCCACATGGTTGGCTGAAGGAGCAACAGAACTAGATTGTCAATGAGCACCTCCTTTGTACATGAATAAGTAGATCGACCCCAGCACGGACTGCATGACATTTCTTGGGGTGTACTTTCTGATGTTGTCTACAGGTGATCATGCCTGCATTATGATTGTAGAAAAGGCTACTTATAGACTTAATCAGAAACCTGTGGGACATGACGACAACCCTGTCCCACACGTTTTCAATGATAAAGTTGAATTCACATTTTAACAGTTTCATTATAACTTTTGGGCTGGGGATAAGTGTCAATACCTACTTCCAGTTTTGTTTTTGGTTGATATGGGCACCAACAATCCATAAAAAATGTTCATATTGCACATAGTTGTATTATAGCAGATCATAATTCCTTCCACCATGTATAAAAACTGTTTAACGTGGCCCAGCTTGCCATACTTACCACAATATTTGTTTTCCAACCTAACTTTTCCTTAACAATTTTTCAATTGTCCAACCATGCAACTACCCAGCAATACTTCCTCTTTGTCAGCCGAAGACCAACTCTTCACTAATCCGGCCATCCATTACTAATGAAGTCATTTGAAAACACAATGGAACATATAGATTTTCTTTAAGTGCATTATTCAAGTGTGTTTCTTAACCCTGCCGGCTGTCTTCGCATCCATCTTTTCTGCTTTCACAATTCACAGCAGCACTCCTTGCGCTCGTTAATTTGTCACTAGCAGATTTTGTTCTTGTGTGTACGTGTGTGTTTATTTGTATGGAGGGAGTGAAGGAGTGTAATGTAAGGGGATGGGCTCTTTACAAAGCCAGGGGACAAATGTGTGTGTGCAGCGTTCATTAGGATGTGTTGTTAAGATCTTATGTCAAGGCCATTTTTCACCGTGGATAATGGGGAGAACGTATGCACGTGTAGAGAACTTCTGAAAGGGAATCTATCAAAGTAGATGCTTTTTCATTTATAATTCAGCCATTTAGCTGATGTTTGGTGAATTTTCCCTTTTCTACAGCATTTCAACCTACTTGCCAATGTATTTAAATTAAATGTATAAGTGATAAATAGTTTACAACCTATACAGCATTTCCTGTCTTTAAACCATAACCCACCTACATTGAGCGACCTTTCTGTTCACTGAACAACTTTTGTTTAACACCAGAGGATGAATTGAAAGGACCAAAAAGTCTAATGGCAGTTTCTGAAGTTGGGCAATGCACCTAAAATTGTATTTCAACGTTTCATGGCTGGTAGTGAGTTATGCACCTGATGTATTTATATATCACCCTGGGACTCTTCTCCTGACATTGGTGCTTGAGTTCCTGAGTCTCCACACCTTCTGTGACCATTTTAAGGTGTTTCTGCTATCCCTGTTTGATTATAATTTATTGTATAGAGAATAAAACCGAAAAAGATGGGTGGGGACACTAAAATTCCCAGATGGACAGGAACAGACGTAGGAATTGTGCCAGGGAGATTTCACTGTTGAAATGTCCATGGTCTACAGGATGGTAAAACCCACTAAACCCCAACTATATTTAAATATATACTTTAATTGGTCTGACTCTTTAATTATGAAATAATCTCAGGATTAGAGGGACACAAAGGATATCTTGCTGCATCTTTGTTTAGGCTTTTAAGACACGTTAGCTGTAAAGCCACATTTACATTTCTGCATGTATACAATAATGTGGATGAATGTACAACAAGTGTGGTACACAATGCCATGTAGTTTTAATAACTACCCCCACACCCTGTGTCACTGTCTGTATTCGTCTGTCATTTGCAACCCGTATTTAATATACAGCGCTGCGTAATATGTTGGCGCCATATAAATCCTGTTTAATAATAATTATTAGCACTCCCATGTGCATACATGCTCAAAACAAACTCGCTTGTAATACATGTTTTTTTATATGTTGACACATGCTATGGTCATTTGAAAATGAATGGGCCCATTTAACACAACACGCTTGTATGTGCCAAAAAAAAGTGTGAATAAAGAATAAAATAACGTAGACAATCAAGAGAATGTGCATTGTGCTAAAGTTTCCTTCCTGCTTTCAGGTGGATATGGAATAAAGTTAGATCAAAGCCTGAATGGTCCCATACCATTCTAGGCCTGCTAAAAAAAATAAAAAAAAAAAAAAATAATCATCTACTTCTATATTTAAGAAACCTGAAGGATAAATTCTGACCGCTTTAACTGAACCAGATAAAGGCTTGTACAAGCCACATAAAATCATTCCTGATCATTTCCCAATTTTTTTTCATGCTTGTCACAGCGTGTCACCGCACAGCATCCATAATAGAAGGTGCTCGGGCTTCTGTGCTTGTCGTCTGTGGTTTACAGCCATCCCTGTGATAGGGCACAAGAAAGCATGGTTGTCCTTCCTCATTATGTATCATTGCCCTTAATGTGACTTTAGAGCCTCTGATAGAAAATGCAGACAGACAGATGGCTTCCACTTGTTTCATTTGTGTATTTTACTCTTATTTTGTTCTGTTTGTTTTAGCCTGACTCTACATCCACAGATGGGGGAAGAGAGAGCAACAATGAGTCTTCTTCAGGGCCTAATCTTAGTGAGCAGACCATAGCAGGACAGTCTCAGCGATGGATACCGCCAACTGCAGTGAATTCTGGGACATCCGCTGCGGCTTCCTTCTTCATAAGGTACACCTCAATATTATATAATAGCCTTTATTTAGTCTGATAATTAATAATGTTGCTGTATAGGACACATGCACTAGCATTTAGCAAAATGATGTGATAAGAGAAGAAATAGCGCATGAGTGATGATTCCCCAACGTGCTGGGGCATCCTTATACAATTTGCAGTTGGGGGGGGGGGGTATTATTGACCAAGCTGTGTTGCTGCTGCAGTGAAGGTTAATAATTTGATGGTAGGATTTTTGGATTGCAAGAAATGCTTATAGGTAAATCCTATCCCTTACATTTATTAGTATTTTAGCAGTATACTTCACCTGGAGTTCTTTTAAAAGTATATGTAGGGCTAAATAATACATGCAGATATAAATAAAATCTGGGAATGTTATCCACAGTCTGTTGATGTTGATAATAAAATAAATTACAGATGTAAGCAGATGTTGCCTTGTGTTACAATGTATCTACAATTCTAATAGCAGTAATAGCCTATCTCTGGTGCTAAATGTTATCTTAATCATCAATGTCAGAATTTTGGTTGGTGTATTCAGGACATATCTGCAGTACATATAGCTGGATACTCACTAGATAATCTCTGAAAACAAACAGTTCTTGGCATGTGCTCCTAGGCCTCCTCCATAAGTGCCACTTTTTTATTGCCCATTGGACTTTTGGGCAGGTGGTCTTACCTCTAAAACCTAGCGGTATCCTTGGCTAAGATGGTTGTTTTCGTACCAATGTTGGCTGTAAAACTGTTTTCACGCGAGTGTGGCCATGTTTTCTGTCTAGTTCCTTACTAAGAAGGTCACACTAGGGTTTAATACAAGGTTATTCATAAAATGCCTAACATAGCTGGTTAAAGTTATTCTCACTCTAAGCATCATCTGGCTGTTTTTTATGTCTGATGGATTACCTGAACTTTATACTCTCCGTGTTTGGTATGCTGCAAGCTGCAACCTATCCTGCACAATTGAGGCATACATCTCGGGTGTAGATAGATTAATATGACAGCATTACATTTACTCTCTAACTGGCTGTGGATTAAAGCATCTCATTATTGACTAATGAACAATAATGTTATACATAATCTGTGGGTTCTTCTCCTATCACGGTCTCCGGATGGTTCACCGCTAGGCATTTTTGGTCATTATATCGGCCATAAAATAGAGTCGGTAATTGAGGTTATTCATGGAACAGACACCTTATCTGCTCCAGGCTTGGAGAAGCAGCTTGAAAATATTCCCTATACTGATGGTGTTGTGACTGAGCATATGATTAAGGTATTGAGCCAATACACCCGCTAATGAAACACACAGATATATGCAGCAGTATTAGGAGAACATCTAAGTGACTAATGCATTTTGTTCAGAGCATCCGAGACTTCAATTAGTTCCAATAAATTGTTGCAACATTCCTACATTACGAGGCTAATATGGTTAAACAAACTTAGCCGGCGCTCTTTTTTGTTTTTTTGTGAGCATCTAAAAACTTGTTCTTGTTGTGTCTAAAACATCAAAAAAGCAATAAAACCAGAGACTGAAATCTCTTTAGTGACTCTACATTGCTATATTGAGCATCTTTGTATAAATCTGCGCTCCAGACAGGATTTGTCGCTGGGGACAAGCTCTGTCTCATTACGCACCCCCGATGATACCCAATTTCCGTCCCTTAAATTAATTTAATCACAGTTCTCTTCTGTCTCCTCATACCCTTTTTTTTTAATGAAAAAAATTATGGTTGCCCATTGTCTCTTGTCAATATGAGTTTTTAGACTTTTGTGGCATGACCTTGGAGTGTTTCCATAGAAACTGACTTTAAAGACGTATTTGTTATTTTTGAGTAGTATTATGATATAAGCTAATATAAAGCAAGTTAAAATTTCTGAAATGATGGAGGTGTTGCAATAAAATGTGTGCTTGTGATAAGTGGGAGTGCACTTTCTGTTTTATTGCCTATGACTTTTGGTTTTGAAATCTGGGAACTCCTCCAACTGATGCTTAGTGTCCCATTTACAAATATACAGTACTTGCATAGGCCTTGATTTCTATGGAAATCAATTAATTTCGAAAAAGTAAGCAGCGGTAAATTCAAAGAGTTTATATAACACCAGGAGCTGAATACTTGACAGCACCTGATAACTACATGTTTTAATTTAACTTTCCAGAAACATTATTGAATCTGAAATATTAGTACAGTTTAAAATGGTTCATAGGGCTTGCAGTGGACATACCATGGTTGCCTTAGAGTAGCAACCCTCCCCGTCTTAAGCTTGATGAGCTGATGATGCTCCTTGAGCAAACAGGCAGCATGAAAGGGACTCCATTGCTCCTTCTACCAGGACCATGCCGTAATTCTAAAAATTCTTTATACACACTGTATACCTGGCTGTCTTATAAAGTGCACTCCATGACCTGGTAAGCAACTAAGCATTGAAAACTTAAAAAAGGTAGTAGTATTTTTCGACAAAATTCTTCAAAATATTCTGACAAATTTTTAATATTGATGTGAACATTTTTTTGTATTGAAGGTTTGACACTTCTTTAATGTGTCGGGTTTTTCTATATGCCTATATATATATAAGTTCAGCTTTAAGACAATATTTATTGAAGAGAAAAGTCTTTGAGGAGATGGAATGTACTCAAGATGTACTCAAATTCAACAGCTGTCTGAAGGTAGCCATAAACTTTGGATGAGAGATTACTTGCTGATGTGTGTATAGTTGTAAATATATGTGGGTGGCTTCCATCTCCTCAAAAGTCAAAAGCCACGGGACAAATTAATTTTCCCCTGATATACCGGCATTGAAACGTTCATTCCCCTCCACCCTTTTTTTGTGCTAAGAACGAATTGCTACCCATTGATACTGACCACCCTCTCGACCATGCATGGGCAAACAGACCCATTGGACTTTTTAATCCAGCCTGTTTTCATTTAAGCACTCTCCATCTATCTCATGCTGGCCCAGCCCTTCAGTCAATTTTTAAAACTCATTGTGTAAGCTCTTCTGGGCAGGGTCCTTTCCTCCTCCTGGGTCACTGTCTGTGTTTGTCTGTCATTTGCAACACCTATTTAATGTACAGCGCTGCTTAATATGTTTGCGTTGTATAAATCCTGTTTACTGATAATAATTGTGGCCCTTAGCCAAAAAGTTTGCCCATCCCTGCTCCAGCCTCTTCAGCCACATTTACTAATCCTAGCATGTATACATCCACCTTTGGGTAATGTAAAGACTCAAGAATTACCTGCTGACACTTACAGTTCCATGACAGCTGGTTAAGCCTGGTTTAAACAATTAGAGAATAGGACTATAGGGGGTTAGAGACAGGAAATGTCGTTTTATGGCAGTATATGATCATCTGCACAAATCCAGGCCAGCCTGTATGGCTGTAATTAAAGAGGAAGAACTTTATTGCCCTTGTAAAGCATTTAACGTAATTAGACTGAAGTCCATCTAACAAAGGAAGAGGTTACACAAATAATAAGCAACAGTTTTCTGTGATTTTTTTCAAGTTCATGCACCTGGTGATGAGGAGAAAAGGACACAACCTTTCCAGCAAAATAAAATTCCTGCAAATTGAAGGCTGTTTTGTGTAACCTCAAAAGGTCCAGATGTTCCCTTAGAAAAAAAAAAATATATATGTATGTGAATCATTGGAGAGCAACTGGAATATAGAATGAATAATGATGAACATTATATATTGTGCAAGGCCTGCATGTTGGGTTTTGTTGCATTAAAACCAGATGCTGGAAGATATATGGTAGCCAATTAAGGAATTACTTTGTTGTTACCTGGGTAGGGATCAGGTTGTCAGAAGTTATGTTAAAGCTTTTTTGTCCTGCAGCAATTACAGGAAAAGTCTTCCTCATCACTTAATATTCTTGGAACCATTTACAGTAGCTTCTATGCTTCGTATATATCCCAAATGCCTTGTACATATTAGCCAAAGGAGGTAATAATGGAGTACTGGATACTGTTGATGCTGCTTTAAAGGGGCTCCAACTGTATACAGATAAAGGTAAAATGTGTCTTACCAAAAAGTAATAAAAAAAAATAAATATATATATATATAATATATATATATATAAATTTTTTTTTGTATGTATTTATTTTTTAGTTTTTTTTTTACTTTGTGGGAGATGATCTTGTCTGTAAGGTCCTATCTTAGAGAGCTGCCACCATATCTATGGACTTGTAGACTGCCAGCTTGCACACATTACTATTTTATAGAGTTAAACTTTTTAAATAAAATCCATATAAGACTATAACTAAATTGTATGCACTCAAAAGGTCAGGCTGGTGGTTTTAATTAAGTTGTCCGATATTTTGGCAGCCGACTTTTGACACTGTCCAGACAAAAACAAACTATGTTTGTTGAACCAAATGAAAGCTAAGTAGCCTCTAAGCCCTGACGTTCTGCTGGGAGTGTTGATGTGTAAGTTAGTTTTCCTTTTTGTCTGTAATAGGCCTTCTGCTGCATAAGGTGAAAGTCAGGAAAGAGGCCAGATTGAGGGAAGGCTCACTCCAAATTCTCAGATTTATTGCTGGAGTAATTGCTACGAAGCATAAACCATGCAAACCATATGTGATTGAAAAGAACACTATCTTCACTTGCTAGACGGCTGCTGGAGGCCCGGATTGTGCCAAGCAGATGGCATTTGATCTGTTAAAACAGAAGTGTTTATTTTTTGTCTTGTTTCTTATGGAGTTTTTGTTGAACTCCTTTGCTGAGAGATGTGCTTGCATTTCATTATTTACTTACTCAGCAGCCATCATTACTGTTCAATAGAACATAACTATTGTATCCAGCTGCTAGTGGTCAACCCATCAACCCTGGAGACAAAGGTGTGGTGAGGAAGTGAATAATTTATAGTAGTTGAGAGAATTGTAGTTAGAACACACACCTAGGCTGGAAGGGATTTTCAGCTCTTTGCTTTTACTGAAAGAGGACCTTTCAAATTGGACTGGGAGATGATATTTTAGGTGTTTCTGTAATTTTGATGTTAGATTTTGGGCACCTTCCTTCTTTATTCCACAAGAATGGTCCTGGTGACCTGGTAGGAAGGAATCTCCTAATCTAAATGTAGAGACTTGTTAATATGGTATGTGTTAGGAGCACCAACAGAATAAAAAAGGTATGTTTTTGGGTTGCACTGGCTTTTTATACTGGTATATTGGGAAAATGTAAAACATTGGTGGCAATAAACAAAAAATCAGGACCAGCATGTTGTGATCGGGGAAAAATGTAGCAATAGGTATTTAACTTTTCAGAATGTCTTCTATTAAATGTGCTTAACATTGCAACACCCTGGTCTTGTTCTTCAATCTTTGAATGTCATATCCTTCATACATAAGGGAGTACATAATACATAAATTCATTGAAATCCCTTAGGTGGATCCCTTCCTGCTAACAGAAGTGTTTGCAACATATCAGCCCTGAAGAAGGAGCTGTTTTCAAGTCTAAAATCTCATCATATTTATTTAAGAGATGTGTCCAGGGGAACCTGAGAAGGCTCAACTATGAAATAATTTAGAAGAAAGTTCTTCTCTTCCAGTTCCCAACCTTGGGTCTGGACGCTGACATAAATTGATCTCCCCTCCTATAATCTATACTAAAATAGATGATAATCCAACTTGCATTTTGTCAACCTAAAGTTTTAGTCTTTAATTATAGGTCTCAGACTAATCACTAATTACAAAGATGAAAACATAAAAGCAGTTTGCTTGACGTGCCAGAGGCTTGGTATTCATTCCCATTCAGTTACGTAGTTAGAATGACCCCACTTTCTCTGTTATGGCATATAGTGGTGTCATCTTCTCATACCCTACTGTGATTGAACAGAAAGATAGCAGAAGACTGTTTGTTTTCTTGCTTAAGCTGCGTACACACTTGCAATTTTTGTCGTTGGAAAGGATCTTTCACGATCCTTTCCAACGACAAGGGACT